>NC_138871.1:4290733-4566900 GCF_965194805.1 Balaenoptera borealis
GTATATTTTTGCTCTATCAGCATGCAATCTCCAAGCCTGCAATATTTAAAAACAGTACTCATGGCACAGGATGCCACATATTAACTTTGGGGCAAATATAGCTTTTAGAATAATGTTTTGAAAGCAGCCCCCTGTAAATATAAGGTGGTATAGCACCATATGGAGACTGGGTTTCTGACATATGGCTTGAATTAACAAGTTTAAAACTGTTAGGATCAGTTTTTCTTTCACTGAAGGCAAAACCACAAGATTCAGAAGTGAAATGTGCTCCAGTCGCTGATACAAAGGCTCACCAAACGCTGAGCCTCTTGGGCTAGAATTTTTTGTTGGCAGTAAGTACAAATTATCAATAGTAAGACAAGTTGTAACATGACGAGGAATCACAAGGCTGCCGAGGCTTAGAATTTCACTTCAAATGGTGCTTGCGTGGGCCGACACCACACTCTCTAGCAAAGGACATTGCCTCTTGAAGTGGCTTTTGAATTATGATTATTACATCCTCAAAATAAATTGTTTTCCTGGGTTGATATAAAAGATATTTGAAAAGACAAACTTGAGTGACAGATGGAAATGGCCCAGGGTGCCGTGTCTTCTGATCTCTCCTAATTGAACCTTTGTAGGATGAATTGAACAGGAGCAGTTCAAAGATCCGGGGTCCGTATTACACAAATATTGTTTCATTTAATCAAAACTGTCTTTGAAGTATGGCCCCTGTGGGCCACCTGTAGCTTTGAAATTTAAGGTCATATAAAAGCTTTAGTAATGCTGGAGAGGACAGTACACAGCTACAATAAGCAGCTGGACAAAAAAAAAAAAAAAAAAAGATCAAGATGGGAATGAAGGCGGTTTTCATATTCATGTTTCCTTTTATTGCCCTTTTATTTTCTTCAGTGAGCAGAGCTCTCCAAATTTGTGAAGAAAAGCATTACTACGTTCAAACATCCACAGGGCTGATTGTCACCATTGGAAATGTGTTTGTTTGCAGTGCCGCATCTAAACCATAATTATTCCAAGCTTTGAAATATCTGTTCAGTGTTAAGTTGAGCCCAGCTCATCTGAGTTCACTCGCTCCGTCTGCAACTCCCTGTAGGAAGAACATTACAAATTGTCTCTCTCAATTTGTAGCAAGAGTAAGGTTTCCTTTTAGAACTTGATTGGAGTGGCATCAAATATATTTGTAGCCGGAATGGGAAACGCCTACAAAGAAAGAATATTCTCCTAATTGGGGGAAATGCCATTGTAATAATACTTAATAACAATAACACAGTTTGCAAAGCACTAGTATGTACACTACCACCACTGAATCCATAGAGCAGTCTAGGAGACAGTGGGCCTTCTTCCCATTTTATAGACCAAAAAAAAACTCACGACTCCGAAAACTTAAGTGATTTGCCTAATAGATCTCAGCTAGTCAGCGCCAGAAGGTGGACTTGAACTTGGCACTTAAACTTCAGGCTCTGAGCTCTGTCCATCATATCCCTTGAACAGGCTGGTCTCTCCAGGGTGGGAGCACTGCCTGCCCTTGCTGTGGAGCTCTCACCTGGAACAGGAGGGAGATGCATTTCAGGCCCCGTGCAAGCTGGTCCTCGGGATGGAGGACACGTTCCATCGTCTCAGTTGTCCCCTCCTCTGGCTGCCTGGCTGCTGTGGGAAGGCAGGTAGGGGAACAGGGGCAATGGGGTGGTTCAGCCACGTGAAAACTTCGGAGCGTCCCGGGGTCTTGCTTTATTCAGCAGTAGGGCACTAACCATGTTCAAAAAATTTTTTCAAGTGAATTCATTTTCTGGCTATAAACACACATATAGGCCTTTCTTCTGGAAAAGCCTTCTAAGTCATACTTCCACAAGGTCTGTGCCCCTTTTTTCTCTACAGTCTTCTGGGTCAGATCGCAACTGCACATGATTCCTCTCGATCCCAAGACCCTGGTCTTCCATAAATACCTTTAAATGTATGGAGGCCTATAGTGAATCTGGTAATGATTATTATATTTTTCCAAACATTTGTTTCTGCCCTTATACAAATTTTTGGCCTAGCTAGAGAAATTCCACTTAATCCTTTAGTTTACAAAAATCAGGAGAGAATCAGAGAGCAGAGAGCCATCTAGGGACCATCTGGTCCAACCCAGTTATGTCATAAATGAGAAAACTGAGGCTCAGAAAGGCTAAGTGACTTGCAAAAAAAAAAAAAAAAATCACAGAACTGCAGGGGCAAGCACCCAGGCCCCGACTCCCTGATTCCAGGACCTTCTTAGTCAAATGATACTTCCTGAGTGTTCTCTACTAAAGCAAAAAAACAGACAAAAAGTACAAGATTTCAGGCCTTTCAACCCATCGCTCGCCTGCCATGTTTTATTTATTCTTCTTAGCATAACCACCTCCTGACCTAGTACACATTAATTGTCCATTATTCGTCTCTCCTCCAGGAGAATATAATCAGTGGTGTGCTGTGTAGATGATTAACAAGCAGCTCTCTGAACAGAAGGAAACCAATGTGACTCGTAGCATTTGCTGATCTCTGAGGTGTCAACCCGCCCACCGTGGCTGATTCCAGGCTCCCGGCGGAATGGACACAGACTCGGAAAGAGATGGCGTGCAGCTGGCCCAGGTGACCTAGAGCAGCCCGGCCCAGAGCGCTCCTGAGACCAGGAGTTACAAACCCTCTGGCTTCTCCCCCATGTCTGCAACAGAGACTGACACATATTGGCGGCTCAGTCTGTACCCATGGGACTGCCTTACAGGGGTCACAGAGACTAGTTTTCTGGAAATTGTGGGAATTCTGCTGCCTCTGTGCTCCTCCTACCATGCAAGGCAGCTGCACCTCTTTTCTGGGGAGAATGTGTACTTCCCCAGCTTCCCTGTTTCTGGTTGATGGACATTGGCCACATTCTGTTTTAACTTAACCTTTAAATGGAAGGAAGCATAAATGGTTGTTTCAGGTGAAATTGTAAATGCAGACGGGGAAAAACTGCATTATCATAATGAGACTCTGGTGTTTGGGAACATTGCAATAATAATATGATTCTTTGGCTGTTTTTTTTTTTTTTTTTTTTAAACGCTTGGAATGACTTCATTCATTCCCTCCTTTGGGAATGCAGGTCAAGCCCCTGGCAGGCATTTTCACAGCATCTCCCTCTCTGCAGCCTCCTTCCAGGAGCTACTTGCAGAGGCTTGAAGCCATTGTGAATCGGGGCCTTTGTAGCGGGATAATGTAGCCCATTATGACTGGAGTTGTATGCTTTAATAATGAGAAAAGGAAATCCCGGTTCCGCTCCGGTAATTAGCATAACTGGAACTTAAGTCAAAACCAAATATGGGGAGGTCTTCGCTCCACCATATATTTTTGACATTTTTATCTGCAAAATGCTTTGTAGGAAACATGGCCATCATGAAGCACATGTCCAAGAATTTTGATGAACCTAAAGTCAAAACATTCATGATGTGTCGGAGTAGAGAGGCATCTTCAAATACGGAGTTTCTTTCTCAAAGGGTAGTATGTTTTTAAACATAAATTATGGTATGTTCCATAGAGAATTCCAACAAATGACCAACGGGATGCAACAGAAACAGAAATCTATATTATCTCACACACAAATATATACACGTTTCATGCATGTTTTATAGGATTGATCAGAGTCTCGGCCTTTTCTCACTATGGCATGTAATGTAATTCCTATTCAGTTTCACACAGACAGTGAAAATCAATGAGACATTTAGCTCAAGGAGTTTCTGGACTGGAAAGGTCAAATAGTCCACTGGACATTTATACATTTAGGAATTTCAGGGAACTGAGCTCTTTCAGAAATTCATATGTTCTAGAACGTTATTCCAGGTCATACATTTAATTTCAAGGGAGTGATTTAAGAGGAAACAACTTTAACCATGGAAAAGTCTTAAAAAATAGAAAATCCAGCAAGGAGTGGCTCAGTGTCAGGGCGCCTTGAATACCTAAACTCTCACTGACACACTCCTTGGGGCAGGCGCTCAGACTCTTCCATTTTCTGTCTGCCTCTGCCTCCGCCCACCCCCTCCCTACCACCCCACTGCATACAGTGAGCACTCAATGTGTGCACACTGGCTCGGATGAGAGGGAATGATTTCAATGGGCTCAACCAGCTAGTCAAAAGCTAACCCCCGTGATTCATAACGGTATTGATGAGAGTAGACTTCATTTTGGGTTGATTCTTTAGGGAAAACGTCCATCTTTCTTTACAAGCTCTCTGACTTCATCTGTATTAGCAATGTTGACTTAGAACAGAACATTTTAGACAGTTTGGTTCTTCAAAGCCAGCCCAACTCGGTTGCCTAATTCGGTTCCAATGGAAAATGTAATATTCATATTTTCCTTATCCCTCGAATGAATATCTTGGGCAAAGTCTAGACCATTAAATGAGGAAAGTGATGGAAATACTGCCACAGAAGAGCATTTTCTTTTTCTATTTACATGAAACTGGCTAATAGCCAGACAGTCTGGTGTTTCACTTAAAACACAGAATCATTTACTGCACAGAGCATAAGCCAGTTGCCTTACCTGAGAGAACCCGTCCCCTTCCAGAGCTGTGCTTTGAAGGAAGTTTATTTCAAGCTTATTCATAACCACCCTGGCAGGGTCATTAGGAGAGTTATGTAAGGCAAGGAGCAGCCTGGTGTTTAATTATCAATCCGTCAAAACACTATTAGCAATCCCCACCTAAAAAGAGCAATGGCTTGTTGAATGTGCTGAATGAAAAATCTTAAAGCAGTAAAAAATAGTTCACAGGCGAGTTTTAAAGCATAGATTATCACGTAACCAGAGTTTAATTCTACAGTTCAGATACTGATGCAAAACAAAACCAAAAACTAAAAGGATTAAAAAAGAAACACTCGAGGTTTTCTTATGAAAAACACGAAGACTAAATATCGTATCAAGAACTGCACTCTCTTCTTTTCAAATGTATGGGTCTAGGGAGCTCCAAGAAATTTTATTTAAAAAGGATGACGCCATGAACGAGGGAAATATTTGACATTTTCTGGAATTTCTGCAACTTAAGAAGCTGTTTTGTGAGGAACAAGTGTTGTCAGTAAACAAGGCAGCCCGGGGCCACCGTTTTCTACCTTGACGACTTCTGCTTGCCCTGGCTGGTATGCTTTTTTAATTTCTGGAAGCTGCAATTTGAGAAGTTTCAAAGCAAACAAAGTAAAGGTTAGTCCTAAAGGGGATGTATTTAGCCTAAAAATAAATGAGCTTTCATAACTCAGGTGAAGTTTCTCTCTCTCTCACTCTCCCCCCACCCCCCTTCTGTCTGTCTCAGGCAAACAGCTATATTAATAGTCATCTCATAACCACAGCATTTTGCTAACAGTCACAGAGCTATATTTAAATTCAGGGCGCTGCTGCCATGAATTCGACAGTATCTTTATAATCTTGTCTTTAAAATACTTGCTTTTGCCCAGCGTCTTTGATCCCTTAGTGACCGCAGAGATCTTGCTGCCATCCCCTCCTCCTTCCCCACCCTGCTGGAGAGGCTGCAGGTGGGCGTGGCCAGAGCTGACCCCTGCCCTTGGGCGTACAGGAAGCATACCCAAGGGTCTGGGGCCCAAACTTATCTGCTTTGCTCCCAGGTGACCTGCTTTGGAGGAGTCCTGCTTTGTTTTAACCCAACACTTAAAATGCACAAGGGTTTTCAGGAAGGGGTCCGAGGTGTTGACCCAGGGCGGTTCAAGTCCTTCCTGGCTTTCGGTGTCCATGGCGACCTCCAACCTGCCACCAACCACACATCCATTCACTGCAAGATAATTATGCAAATATATACTAACTAGGTTTAGTTCCCTACTTAGACTTCCTTCCCACTCCTAGCTCCCTAGCACGGGTGCTGACAGTGTTTTGGAAGAGTTACTAAATAGCTGGAAGGCTTTCTGAATATATCTATCCCGGCCTGTCAAAGCTAGAACAGCGACGGTCCATCTGGGCCTGGAAGACAATTTCCATGGTGTAAAATACTCTTTCAATTCTTTCCTACCAGAGACGACCAGCTGGTGCTGCAATGAGACAGCCAAATCCACTGTGTGTAGACCTCCGCTCCAAGCTAAAGAGTGGCCTGGGATGACCCTGAAGTCGCATCTTTGGAGCAGTGAGCAAAAGCCATCGCAAGGGGAGAAGGCAGTTCCTGGGTTGGTGTCACCGTCTCGGGCTGAGGCCGCAGAAGGCGACTCCAGAAGGATAGCCAAAGCTCTTGAGCAATTGATAAAAATATGTTTTTCTTTCCACTCTCTGGATATTAAGCATAGGAAGGGATTTGGGGGAAAAGAGCCTGAAGTTTTTCGAACAAATGCCTCACTTTTTGAGTGTCTATCTTAGCCAGAAGCCCTTTCTGGCACTTTCCTGTTGTGTGATTGTATATACCATTTTAAAATCATAAACAGCGTTTGAATTTGGATATGTGGGAAGAGTGGAGGAAGTTGGTTCTTTCCCCGGAAGTCCTGAGATTCTGCTTACCCTCCAGTTCTTCCAGAAACATAGTTTGTGAGTGTGTTTCAGTGCCAATCTGGATCTGCAAAGAGTATTAAAAGCCCTGAGGACCTGACATTGACAGGTCCTCAGTAAGGACCTCTGCCTTTGTCCACATTTTACCTTCTGGGAAGGGTGAGAGGTGTGATCCTTTCCTGAACCACCACGGCAGGGCTCAATATTTGGTACACTGTCACAAAGAACAAACCAAATTACCCAGCCGTGGGAGTCACTGAGGCTCAACACCCCTCAGCTCCCGCCTGGAATCAGAGGTGAGGGGCGGGGAAAGCAGGTGTGGCCACGTGGAAGCTGGGGACATTGTTAGTCGGTCAAGTCAGTCAGAAAGGGCAAAAACTAACAGAAAAATAAGTCAGTCTGCTTAGGTGACGCAAATAAGATTCAAAAAGGAGAGAAATTTTCCATGCCACAGTCCAAGGGAAAGTCATCACATCATCCCAGGGGCAAAGAATTCTCAGAGACCTTGAAGGGGCAGCTCTGAAGTCCACGGTCTGCACAACTTCTCTCTAAACTTAAAGTCTCTATTTTGATCAGGGCTAGTGCAGGAGATGGCATGCTGCAGGAGGTGAGCTGATGAATGCCCTGGCTGGGCCCTGTCTCCACAATTCTTGATGTCTGGGTACCTCTGCGTGGTGTTCCTGGGAGGAGGGGCCTTTAGAGACAGCAGCACCCCAGCCTCCATGGCATCTGGTTAGGCAGCCCCATCACGATGTCACTACAGTCGGGAGAAGAGTATCCAAACAATATATCCTGGTTTAATCATGCGCTTGGCCAGTTTGGATAGCACTTTGATCTCTCCCAGTGTGGCCAGTGACTTTCTTACCACTCTTGGGGAGGTAGAACAGGGTCCAGCATGTGCACACGAGAACCCTGCTGTTGGGATGCCACAGGGGAAGAGAACCTTGGCTGGATTTGCTTCTGTGCTCGTGCCAAGATTATAGAGAGACACAGGAGGGATTGACAATGTCCATAACGTTACAAAGTCCCTGATGATCGTGGTGGTGAGACCAGGATGGAGGACAGGGATTGGGCGGCTCAAGCTAGTGATGCTTGTGGACATGGGGGCATCACCTGTCACTGAGAGCCCACCTGCTTGTTCACATAGAGTCAAGAGTGGTCCTTGCTTCTAAAAGTGAGTTTAAGGGAAGGATGTTCCATCATGCACAGTAACAGCGCTGACATCCCCAAAGCAATGTATATTGGAGATCAGGCTGCCTAATAAAAGACTTGCCAGGTAACCACACCCCAGGTCTGCATGGATTCTCATAGAAGCCTGGGACACAGGGTTAAAATGGTGCCAGGATAAATTGAAACAATGAGATGTCACTACATACCAACCAACACTGCTAAAACTAAAGGATGACAATACCAAGTGAGAGTGAGAATGATGAGCAACTGAAATCCTCATACACCCACCTGGGAGTGGTGGTATCAAGACTTTGGAAAGCTGTTCAGTGTTAATCTACTGAGGTTGAGACCCAGCAACTCCATTCGTGTGTACATAACCCACAGAAATGCCTGAACACCCCCATTAAGAGAGAGGTATACAAATACCCACAGCTGTGTTATTCACAATAGCCCAAAATATGGAAAAACAAATGAACAAATGATTGCCATGATTATCAAAATGGATAAATAAATTATAAAATATTCAAAGAGCGACCAACTATCCCAATTTGCCCAAGACTGAAGACTCTCTAGGAACATAGCACTTTCAGTACTAAAACAGGATGGTTCAGGTTTTGGGGTACAGCACGTAAGAAGCTTAGAAGTTGTCACTCCATCCTAACAAGTAAAAAGCAGAACAAACTGAAAAATCAACAACTCTTTTAAGAACAGTCATATAAGTGAGGTTACAGGGCAAACCACTGTCCCAAAATTGGAAAGACATACAGGCAAATACAAAGAATTATAACTTACTAGAGCAGGAACCAATGAGTTGAAATCTTCACAGGAACCAGAGAACTGTACTTGACAAATTGCTGGAGGCCCAGTGTGGACAGATCTGAGAGTTAAAAACTCTAGGGGGACCCAGTCATACCAGGGCCCCATGTTTTTTGTGAGTTTTATCTCTAGGAACTCTATAAGATCCTCAAAGTGAATACTGGAGAAAAAATCCCCTCATGCTTCCTACAGGGGAAGGGGAAAAGGAACCATTCTGAAATAAATCAGAGTATCTCTTCTTCCTAGCAAGGCTTGCCCTCAGGAGAAACTTTACCTGATGGGGTTTTCTCAGAGCCTAAATGACGTGGGAGAAGGGAAATACTCAACTCCAGACTTCTTAAGCCATCGTGTTACACTTAACAGAGATGGGGGCTTGGGGGGGATGAAAAACTCTTGTGAAGATTAGGGTCCAGTGGTACAGACTCATTAAAAGACTGAGACCTAACCATAGGACTGTAAAACACTTCCCCACACCCCACACCTTACCACTACTACTTACTATACTACATTAATAAGGTGTATTTATTACAGTTCCCTTTATGCAGTAGATCATAGCCACCTTTCAATAAAAAATCATAAGGCATATCAAAAGGCAAAAAATACAGTTTGAAGAGACTGAATATGTATCAAAACTAAAGTCAGATATGGCAGGAATGTTGGAACTATCAGATGGGGGATTTTTAAAAACTATGATTAATATGCTAAGGGCAGAAAACATGCAAGAACAGATGGATAATGTAAGCAGAGAGATGGAAATTCTAAGAAAGAGTCAAAAAGAAATGGTAGCGATAAAAAAACACTGTAATAAAGACCATTTTTGACAGGCTCATAAGTAGATTGGACACAGCTGAGAAAAGAATCTCTGGGCTTGAGAGTATGACAATAGATGATTCCAAAGCTCAAGAGAAACAGAAAAAAAGACTGAAATTAAGAAAAAAACAGACTATCAAGGAATTCTGGGACAACTACAAAGAAATAACATGGGCATAATGGGGACACCAAAAAAAAAAAAAAAAAAGAAAGAGAGATAGGAATAGAAGCAATATTTGAAGAAATAATGACTAAGAATTTTCCCCAAATTAATGTCAGACACCAAACCACAGATGCAGGAAGCTCAGAGAACACCAAGTAGGGTATATGCCAAAAAATTACATCTAGGCATATCAAATTCACATTTCAGAGAATTAAAAATAAAGAAAAAATTTGGGCAGAGACCAGAAGGTAAAAACAAACAAACAAACAAACAAACAAAAACCAACTTTACCTATACAGAAGCAAAGATAAGAATTACACCCAACTTCTCCTCAGAAACCATTCAAATAAAAGGAGAGTGGAGTGAAATATTTAAAGTGTTGTGAGAAGAAAACCACCAACCTAGAATTCTATACCCTGAGAAATTATTCTTCGAAGGGAATGGGAAATAAAGACTTTCACAAACAAAAACTGAGGGAATTTGTTGCCAGTAGACCTGTCTTGCAAAAAAATTAAATGATTAAGAAAAGGAACTTGTATCTAAATGAAGAAAGAAAGAGCATCAGATAATGAATAAATGAAGATAAAGTATAAACTTTTATTTTTCTTATTCTTAATAGACATGAAGATAACAGTTTATTCCAAATAAAAATAGCAATAATGTTGTCAATTATCCTTACATATATGAATATATATGTACATATAAAAGTACATATATACACGTACATATATATGTACTTATTTAAAAGTATACATATATTATTATCTATGATTATATATAAGTGAAATAAATGACAGCAATGATACAAGGGAAAGGATAAAAGAAGTAGGAGTATTTTGTTTTTATAAGGTACTTGCACTATCATGAGGCAGTATACTATTTCTTTTTTAAAGTGAACTTGGATTAGTCATAAATGTATATTGCAAACTCTAGGGCAGCCATTTAAAAAAGTTTTTTAAAAGTATAATTGATATGATAAGAAAGAAGAGAATATGGAATCATATACCATGCTCAATTAAAACTACCAAAGGCAGGAAAAGTGTGGAAGAGAAAAATAGAAATGAAGAACGAGGGCAACAAAGAGAAGACAGTAACAAATACAGTAGATATTAATCCAATTATATCAGTAATTACTTTAAGAAAATGTACCAATTGAAAGAGATTGTCTAAGTGTATCAAAAAATAAGATCCAACTATATGTCTTCAAGAAACCCACTTTAAATATAAAGAAGCATATAGATTAAAAGTAAAGAAAAAAGAAAGATATAACATGTTAACACTAATCAACAGAAAGCAGGAGTAGCTATATTAATTTCAGACATAGCAGATTTCAGAGCAAGGAAAGTTATCAGGGATAAATAGGACTGTATCATAATGATAAATGGTCAATATTCCAAGAAGATATAACAATCCTTAATGGGTATTCAACTAACAACAGAACATTGAAGTGCATGAGGCAAAAATTGAAAAGCTGAGAGAACTTCAAAGAGAAATAGGTAAATCAAATATTATATGTGGAGACTTTAACATCCTCCTATCAGAAATTGACAGATCCAGCAGGCAGAAAAATCAGTAAGGATGTATTGAACTCAACAGCACCATCAAACAACTGGATATAATTGACACCTAGATACATCATATGTCTTCCAACAACAGTAGACTATACATTCTTCCTAAGTTTACATGGAACACTCAACAAGATGAACCACATTCTGGGCCATAAAACACATCTTAAAAGATTAGAAATCATACAATGTCAAATTTCACACCACAGTGGAATTAAACTAGATATCAATAGCAGAAAGATGCCTAGAAAATTCCTGAATACTTGGAGATTAAATAATACACTTCTAAATAACACATGAGTCAAAGAAGAAGTCTCCAGAGAAATTTAAAATTAGTTTGGACTAAATGAAAACAAAAATACAACTTACCAAAATGTGTGGAATGCAACAAATGCAGTGTTTAGAGGAAAATTTATAGCATTGAATGCATATACTAGAAAAGAAGAAAGATCTAAAACCAATAATTGAAATTTCCACCTTAGAAAACTAGAAAAAATTACAAATTAAATTCAAATTAGCAGAAGAAAAGAAATAATAAAAATTAGGGCAGAAATCAATGAAATTGAAAACAGGAAATCAATACAGAAAGTCAACAAAACCAAAAGCTGGTTTTTTGAAAAGATCAATAAAATCAACGTCTCTAGCCAAGTTAATTAGGAAAAAAGATAGAAGACAAGTTACTAATATTAGAAATGAAAGAGGGGACTACATTTCCTATGGACTTGAAAAAGATAATCAAGAAATATTATGAACAACTCTATGCCCACAAATGTGATAATCTAACGAATGGTCCAATTTCTTGAAAGGCACAATATGTCAGAACTCACACAAGAAGAAATAGACAAACTGAATAGGCCTATATCTATTAAATAAATTGAATCAACAATAACTTTCCAAAAGAGAAAGCACCAGGCCCAGACATGTTCACTGGTGAATTCTATCAAACATTAACAAAGAAATTATACCAGTTCTCTACAATCTCTTGCAGAAGATAGAAGCAGAGAGAATACTTCCCAACACACTCTATGAGACCAGCATTGCCCTAATATCAAAATCTAATATCAAAATAGAAAAATAATACAAGAAAACTAAAGCTCAATTTCTCTCATGAGCATAGATATAAAAGTTCACAAATCAAATTCAACAATGAATAAAAAGAATTATACAGCATGACCAAATGGGATTTTTCCCTGTTATACTGCTTCAACATCCAAAAATCAATTCATGTAATCCAACACATCTATAGACTAAAGAAGAAAAATCACATGATCATATCCAAAGATGCAGAAAAAACATTTGACAAAATTCAACACCCATTCATGATAAAAACTGTCAGCAGGAAACTAGAAGTTTTTCTGCTAAGATCAGGAACAACTGAAAGACGTCCTTTCTTACCACTGATTTTCAACATTGTACTTGAAGACCTAGCTAATACAATAAAACATTAAAATGAAATATAAGGTCTATATATTGGGGAGGAAGAAACAGAACTGTCTTTGATCAGAGACAACATGATCATCTATGTAGAAAATCTGAAGGAATCAAGAAAAAACTCTGGAACTAGTAAGTAATTATAGCAATGCTGTAGGGTACAAGGTTAATGTAAAAATCCAACTGCTTTCCTATATACTAGCAATGAACAAATGCAAATGCAAATACACATAAGGCATACACTGGGTATATTGAGGGTTCAGTTCCAGACCACCACAATAAAGCAAATACTGCAGTAAAGCAAGTCACAAAATTTGTTGGTTTCCCAGTGCATATAAAAGTTATGTTTACACTCTACTGTAGTCTACTAAGTGTGCAATAGCATTATGTCTAAAAAGACAATGTATTCAGTACAAAACATACCTTAATTAAAAACATATTTTATTGCTAAAAAATGCTAACCATCATCTGAACCTTCACCAAAGTCACGGTAGTAACATCAAAGATCACTGATCATAGGTCACCATAACAAATATAATAATAATTAAAAAATTGAAATATTGTGAGAATTACCAAAATGTGACACAGAGACATGAAGTGAGAAAATGCTGTTGGAAAAATGGTGCCTATAGACTTAATTGATGGAGGGTTGCCACAAACCTTCAATTTGTAAAAAATGCAGTATCTATGAAGCACAATAAAGCAAAGTGCAATAAAATAAGGTATGCCTCATTACATTAGCACCCCAAAAATGAAACATTTAGGTATAAATCTAACGAAATATGTGTAAGATCCACACAAAGGAAACTACAAAACTGATGAAAGATATCAAAGAAAAACTAAAGTGGAGAGATATTCCACGTTCCCAGATAGGGAGACTCAATATTTATTGTCAAGATTGTGGTTCTTCCTAACTTGACCTATAGATTCAATGTAAACCCAATCAAAATCCCAGCAGTTTATTTTGTGGATCTTGTCAAACTGATTCAAAAGTTTATATGGAAAGGCAGAAGACCCAGAATAGCCAAAACGATATTGAAGAACAAGTTGGAGGACTAAGGCTAACGGACATCAAGACTTACTATAAAGCTACAGTAATCAAGAGTGTGGTATTAGAGAAATAACGGACAGTAGATAAATAGAACAGAATATAGAGTGCCAAAATTGACCCACATAAACACAATGAATTAATCTTACACAAAGTAGCAAAGGCAACACAATAGCACAAACATGGCATTTTCAAAAAACAATACTGGAACCACTGGAAATCCACATGTAAAAAATGAATCTAGACACTGACTTTATATCTTTCACAAAAACTAACTAAAAATGGATCATAAGCCTTTGTGTAAAATGCAAAACTATAAAATTCCTAGAAGATAACATAGGAGAAATCTTGGATATGACGATGATTTTAAATACAACATCAAAGGTACAATCCATGAAAGAAAAAAATAAACTGGACTTCATTAAAATTAAAAACTTCTGCAAAAGTCAATGTCAAAAGAATATGAAGATAAACCACAGACTGGGAGAAAATATTTGCAAAAGACACATCGGATAAAGGGCTTATCCAAAATATTCTTAGAACTCTTAAAACTCAACAATAAGAAAATGAACAACTCAGTTTAAAATGGGCAAAATACCCAGATGGACACTTCATCAAAGAAAACTTACAGACAGCAAGTAAGCAAATGAGAAGACATTCAACATCTTATGCCACTATTAAATTGCAACTTAAAACAACGAGATACTGCTACACACCTATTAGTATGGCCAAAATCCAAAACTCTGACAATACTAAATGTTGATGAGGATGTGGAGCAACAGGAACGCTCATGGGTGAATCTCATAACCATACTGTTGACTGAAAGAAGTGAGACACAGAACAGTACACTCTGTATGATCCATTAATATAATGTTTTTAAAGCAGGGAGAATTAAATTACTGTGATTTGAGGAACTTCCCTGCCGGTCCAGTGGTTAGAACTCAGCGCTTTCACTGCTGTGGCCCTGGGTTCAATCCCCGTCAGGGAACTAAGATCCGCAAGCCACGTGATGCAGCCAAAAAATAATAATGATAATGTGGTTTGAGATACATACAAACTACAAAGAAGAGCAGGGAAGATTACCTAGAAGAGAGTGGTTACCCTTTCCTTGGGTGGCCCTGGGGTTTCTGGAGTTTGGAACTGAGATGGTTGTTTCACAGCCTTAGCTATATAATAATGCGTTAAGATGTATTAGTGATTATTTTACTATTCTGTTTTTGTGTTATCCAGTTGACCCTGAACACCATGGGGGTTAGGAGTGCTGACCCTCCCTTTAGTCTAAAATCCAACTATAATTTACAGTTGACCCTCCATATCCATGGTTCCACATTCATGGATTCAACAAATTGAGGACTGTGTAGTATTTACTATTAAAAAAAAAAAAATCCATGCATAAATGGACCTGCTCAGTTCAAACTCATGTTGTTCAAGAGTCAACTGTATCTCCCAATTTTAAAAGGTCAAAACAAAGGAGTAGGAGGAAGAAAGTAGCATCACATCTCAGCAACAAAGCTCTTTTCCTTATTTATTCTAGAGAGTAAGGATTAGAGCAGAAACTGCAGAGATTTTTGAGTCAGAATACCTGGTTCAAACTCTGTTTTTGCCATTTTTTAAACTCTGTGGCCTTGGAAAAGTTGTTAAATAGATCTCAGGCCTGTTTCTTCCTATTTGGGGACAAATAATAATAGAAGCTCCATTTTACGGAGGACATAACTACACTATGTGTTTGGTGCTTTACTTAAATCCTGGGTGTCATCTAACATGGGGACAATAATATCTACTTCACAAAGCTGTTATGAGGGTAGAAAGAGACAATGAAAGCGAAGTGCCCAGCAGAGTGGCCGCACACGTTAGAGGAGCAGTGTCAAGTCCCTCCTCTGCTTCCCACCCTGATGGCTTTAGGACTGTTCTCTGCAAACGTAGTCCTCTCACACTGGCAGGAAAACGTCCAGCCCACATTCGATCTCAGAACAATGTGTCCTGCGGGCATCAGAACACACGTGGATGCTCTGGGGCTGTAGAAAGGGAGGGCCCGGCTCCTTCAGCAATGTCTGGTCTCACTTCAAGTTCCTACCCACCTGCCCGCATCCACTTTTACTTCTGAAGAAGGGCAGCAAATCTCAATTTCATCTTCATCAAGAGGGGAGGACCCGAAATAGTTAAATAGAATGGGCCAGATATGAAGTAACAGAAAAGAATGAATGAAAACACCAAGTCCCTGCTATGAATCCCACTGTTTGGAGCAGGACTGCCCCATCACACAGCTTCAAGAAGACCACGACAGCCCTGGATTAGGACACAATGGTAAGGGAAGGAAGCACGGTCCCTTCCTTGAAGGAGCTGGAGGTGTGGTGGGCTCACGCATGAGGAGAGGCAGGCAAACGTAAGCAGGTAGGTAAACATGAGCAGGTCTGACCCCTCCCAAGAAGGCATGCTGGGGGGTCGGCCTTGCACTTGATCACACGGCATCAATTCAGCCACTATTATGAAAACCCTGGAGGGGGTAGAATTGGTGTAAGTACCAAGAGACGTTGACTCTACAGCAGATGCTTTGCTGGACGGTAGCTGAGTTAATTCACTTGGTCCTCATATTGCCCTTATTTAAGAAGTGGAGAAATCGAGGCTCAGAAAGATTAAGTCTGTGCTATTAATGGAATGAAGCAGTAGAACCAGTTTATAGAGTTAGGGTAAAGCACATTTTTTTCTTTCCACCATAACCGGAGAGCTCTTTATTAAGCTATTTATTTATTTATTAAGCCTTCTCCATAGGATGTCATAGGTCAACATTTCCTAAACGGTGTTCCACAACACACCATGTCCCACAAAATGTTAAGATGAAGGGTCTCATTTGGTATTAAAAAACAAAAACAAACAAACAAAAAACTAAATAATTCTTCCTCATATAAGACTTCACACCACTTCAAACATACTCGTATCAATTGTGACCTTCCAGAGAATATTTGCTTCAAATTTATTTTACCACTTAAATCTCTTTATCTCTCTCTCACCTGAGTGTTCCATGGTGCAGAGTTTGGGAAACGCTGCCTAGATTTCCACCTTACATGATTCTCTGCATATTTCCCCCGACACAGAAAATAACAAGAATGGCAATACCTCCCCACAGAGCCTGTAGAAGGAAGCTTCATAAACCCAGCTAGTATCTTCATTGTTGGAGCATAAACCCAAGTGTGTGCTTCCTGAAGAGGCTCGGGGAAAACTCCTGCCCTTCAGCAAACACCACCAGACTTGTTTTTTGCTTTGTCTGTTTGTCTCTTAGAGGAACTCAGAACCTTACCTAAGATTATACTCCAAGGACAATAGGCTGAGAAACAAACTGATGCTTAAATCTATAAATAGAAATGACATCTCAGTGGCCTCCTTAGTAAAAAGGTTCTTAGATCTGGATGCCCACCAGAATTACTGGCAGAACCTTTAAAACACACAGCCCACTCCTCTGGTGGGTCCAGTGCAGCTGGTCTGTTTTGTTTTGTTTTGATGTTCCATGGGTCTAGGCCACCGAGCTGTGACCCTCCAATAGAGGAATTCTACTTCACTAATACAAAGACAGAAAAGGAAATGTTTCCAAGTATTGCCTTGACGTTCTTCATTTAAAGCATAATTTCGTAAAGAAGTTGGGTATACCCGGATGCATAAGAACAGAGAATTTATTGAATAAAATATGGTACATCCTCACCTTCCCAGTTCCCGGAAGAGCTCCCCTCCCCACTTCCTGCTCTAAGTCACCCCTCTCCTTCGCTTATGGGAAAACTCAGAGATGAAATCCACCACTTCTCCACCTTTTTGTGGATTTCATCATTTAGAAACCCCTTCCTCTCCCCACAAAACTTGACTCTTAAAGTCACGGCTTTCCTGAGAAAGTTGAGTGCGAGCTCTGAAACTTTTAAGGAGCTGCGGTCTTTTCCTCTCAACCCCTCCCCTGTGTCCTGAGCTTCAGGACTCAGCCTTGGCTTTAGAAGCTACAGGGAAACAGGATGTGAAGAGGACAATGAAAGGACAATCTATTTGCAAAATATTGGATCAGTTACAATTTAAAAAAAACAAAAACAACTTGCTTTTTTCAACCTGTAACTTTACCATCTGCCCACCTGGCCATTTCCTCACGTTGCTAGAAAACTCCAACTCTTCTTTTTCCCGTGTTGCACCAGCACAGGGGGCCCAGGTGGGGTCCGTGGTGGAGGGGACTGGCTTGCCCAGCAGGAGCAGGGCTGAGGAGTTGGTCTCCCTCTGCAATTCAGGCCACGAGGAGGGGAGCGGCCAAATCTGGGACGGAGACGTGCAGTCCCATGACCACCCCATGCACGGGGGACAGTGGGTCACCGGGCTCCTGAGGGCAGAAGCAGAGCTCTGGGCACACAGAACAGACACCTGCAGGCGCCTTGAAACCTACCCTCAGTACCGGCATCTGAGTTCAAATGATCTACTTGTTTTGCCCCCAGACACTTATTTTCCTTTTCCTGACTGGGCTGTTTTCATTGTCTCCCTCTTCTTCCAGCTCCAAGATTATACACAGCTTTGTTATCAGAGGGTATGCTTGGAATGTCAGATGCTCTAACCAATCAAATCATTACGCAGTGTAGCTGGGATGTACCTCAAGGGCATAGCAAGACCAATGCCTTCTTTTTCCCGGTGACAGCCAGAGAGGTTATCTGACTCTTCCGGGGGTACACAGCAAGGGAGCAGCAGTACAGAAACTAGAAATCGGGTCTCCTATTGTGTTTCTCCAGTCGCCCTCATGTGTATTCACAGAAGACAAATACACGTTAACATCAAGCAACGCGCAGAATGCCAAATCCGCGCACGCACCCCACACGTTGCTCTCTAGAACCACACATACATGCTTTTCATTATCTGCCTTTAAAAAAAATGTTCATTTCCTTGCTTATCCTCCACAACTGCATGAGCTCAGATAACTAAAAGTTGACTCCGTATCTACATTTTTAAAGCTCTCTTTCTTAGAAGCGTTGCCCATTTTGCAACAAGCCTAAACATATGTGAAAAATGTCATGCTTTATATCATGTGGTGCCTCTGGGAATTTTGTCAAATTATTTCCATTTTTCCACTCGGAGTCCTAATGATCCTAGACACTCACTATGCGAGGGAGAGAAATGCGTGCGCTGCCCCCCTCCCCCTGAAATATTCACACTGGCATGGAGGAAAGGGCTTTCGGGCTCAGTATGCTCTACTCCGATGCATCGCGATCGTCCACGTCCTCTCTTCATACTTGTGACTCTGTTCTTGCTATTATTGCATCTACATCAGCGCCCCGATCATCGGCAGCCTGTCTTTTCTCCTTTGGAACAATCTCTGTTCTCTATACCCAAGCTGCCAACTCTGTGCTTTCATTGTGCTGTTCCCACTGCTACCTTGCTGTCTGTGTATTTGTACCCATGAGTGGGAGCAACTAGCAGGAACTAGAGTACATCCGTTCAGCATCTCCCCCATGGAAACAACAGCAGGCCCCTCGGGTCTCATGTAAGACCTCCATTTACAAAGGGCTCCACTGGGTCCCAAAGGGAAAGGAACGCCTACCAGGACCAATCCGGCGAGGAGAGTGAGAGGCACGTCCTTCCTGTAATGCCAGCATTCTCTTGCTCTGTGGGCATATTCCACACATCTCTGAGCAGGGACAGAAATCAATTCAAACCCTTCCCGGGCTGCAGCAGGTCCCAGGAGGACTGGGGAGCTTGCAGACCTGGTTTACAAACCTTAATTCCCCAGGCATAGGCTCGGTGCTTCTGCTAATTGCCATGCCTGGGTCTGGGGTTGGCTCTAAGACCTGCTTTCAGTTAAATGTCCTGGCTACGCCCCTCACACTGAGGGGCTTTCTTTAGAATTGATTAGAGTGTCCACAAAATAGTTCCCTTAATGCAAAATGTTTCTGTTTTCTCAGGAGAATGAAAGAATCAAAAATCAGATGGAATATTTTAGCAATGGAACAGTCCAAAGACCTCTATTATTTCCCAAATCACAGAAAAGAACTTACTAGGAAAATCATAAATTACATCACTGTGCTGAAATTGCCGAATATTTTGTCATTGGTAAAATAGGATAATGCAAAATTCCCAGGAAGGAATAAGGGGGAACTTGCTAACCCTGAGGTCTTAACACTCTAAGATGCTTGCTTATGCCTCCTCTTAGATTCTGCACAGGGATATGAAACAGCTGCCCACAAGATAAGATTTCAGGGTCTTGGAAGGCCTTGCGGCCGGCAAGGGGAAAATGCAGGAATTCTCTTCCAGCCATTGATGGGAGCCTGAAATTTTACTCTTAGATAGAGATTCAATTTTTTTTTTTTAATTTAAAGATCCATGCTCTGATCAAATGCAAATGAGTCCAAGAGAGTGTAATATTCTCAGCTAGTATTGCTTATTTATACCTTAGAATGAAGGATTTGTCAAAACCTTGCTTTCGAGCAAACTTTGACCAGGGCAGGGGAGGTATCGAGAGAGGGTTTTCAGACTACGTTGGTTGAAGAGGGTGGGCAAAGGTGCTTACAGCCCTGGAGGCTAGAGGCAGAATGGGAAGATACACCAGCACATTGATTTTGAGTCCGCTCGGCCCTGTTCACAATATCCAGAGTTGCGGAGCTCCCCGTCAGTGGAAGTGTTCTAGAACACGCTGGCAAGAATGCCACAAACAGGATTTAAATACCACGCGCAGGGCTGGACTCTATCCAGGCCATCATTACTTTAGCAAACACGGACTGTGTACCTTCTACCAGACGCTGCGACAGGATGCATCCCACATCCTCGTGTCTTCAAACAGCTCATTGTCTATGTCAATAGGTAAATCCCACCAGCTCTGTTCACCAGCATAATTCCTCCTCTTCACGAAGTCTGTGGAGTATAAGAACATTCTTACTTGAGCAGCGATGTTAACTAAAGGCTTTGCCCAAAGTGTTTAAAAGAAGCCAGTTAAGTGGCACAGGGTGCTTCTAACCCCGCCACAGCTGCCAAGGGAGCAGCTCGTCGTCTCTTCCGAGAGCTGCCTGCGCAGAGAGCCTGCAGGACTCCGTGGAAAGGGATCTGATTTGGGATGTGCAGCCGCTGACACATAAAGAAACTGTGTACCTGAGACGTTCAAAGCATCCTCCTAAACAGAATCCCAAAGACCTGTTCCTTAAGAACTATTTAAATAAATGATTTGCAGAACCGGAAAGACAAATATTCACCAGAAGTAATCGGCTTTTCAAAAGTAAGTGATTCAAGGGAAAAATCAAAGTCGAATCCAGCCTCTTTCATTTTATTTACAGCACCATCGAGGGGCTTGTAAATCACCAGTGTTCTCCTGTGCTTCCCACAGCCCACCCATGGGGAGGAGGGGTTGAGGCTCAGCTCAAGCACTGAAGAGGTGCAGGTCTGATCTGAGTAGAACCAATGGATTGTACTTGTCTTTTTTTTTTGCTTAAGAATTTTTCCTTTTCCCATCCTAGTGCTCGTTATTTCCATGTTATCTTCTCTTCCTATGTGAGATCTGAATCTGGCCATATAAGTGAGACAGCCAGGATCATCTTCTGAATGGACAGACCACCAGTGATCAACAGCATTGAGTCAGGTATATTCTTGACTCAGGTACACAAATGTTGGAAGCAAAGCCATTTGATCAAAACTAAATATTACCTGGTCATGATATAACGATATTGGTAATAGAATCATAATAAAGGTAAACCAGAAGTTCATCTTGACACTATTTCTTATAACATATAGGAGTCCCAGTAATAATAACATTGTGTTTTTCAAAGCATTTTCACATACATCATTGACTTTAATCTTCAAGAAAAAAATACTAGGTAGATATATTATCTCTATTTAAAATATGAGCAAACAGAGTCAGAAAGTTTATATTTCTATAACAGATGAGTAGGTAGAAGACCTAAGATTTGAACCAAGTCTTAGGACTCTGATGTTAGCATTCCTTCAGCTAATATATATATGTATAAATGTATATATATATTATATATATTAATGTGTATATATTATATATATTAATGTATATGTATTTTATATATATATATATATACATTCTCTAAAATACTGACTTTTTGACAATATCCAAGAATTTTAATTATGGAACTATAGAAAGTTCTTTCTTTATTCTGTAATTTCATCAGTCTCTCCATTAACAGATATCATACATAGGGCTGATGAGTGGAAGATTCAAAGAAAGCTCAGAGATGTCTTCTACCTTCAAATGAAACAAGTAACACACAAAGGAAAACATAATCTGTGATAGAGTGAAATACTGAGAAGCAAAAGATCAATGAGGATGGCAATTGTTAGGGAAGGCTTAAGAAACAGATTGGATTTGATAAGGAATTTGCCGAAAAGCTCCAAAGGCAGGATAGCGTGGATATGTAGGGAAGGCAGTAGATAATACCTGAGGTCAAGTAGACATTTAGAATTTTACATAGTGCCAGGACTCCAGTCCATAGTATGGTAGGAATTGTGTCCTAGATGGAGACTGGCAAGTAAGTGCCAGATAAACACAATCTGTGGTTTGAGACAAGACTATAATAACAGCAAGCTTCTCGGGGGCTAAAACAGGAAAAGCCAAGGTGGTGACCCACTGGGGTTAAAGGATGACAGTGGTCTGTGGACACCTAGAATAATCTAAGCACAGACGCCCAACCTACTGCAGCCATGCTTGGTCCATACCGTGCCAGTGGGAGCTGGCTCTGAACCTACTGAAATAGTGTACTTGCCCGAGCTTGGCTGAAAACAACAGGTTAGATGGGGTGCCACTGAGTGCCAACCGCTGAGCAGGGTGGGGAAGGCTGGCCTTGGCTGACTGATGGATGACTGAGAAAATTAGAGACAACAACAAAAGTCAGTGATTGTGAAAAATACCACATTTACATGTAACTCAGCTGAGAGGGACCTGGAGACCTTCAATATGGCACCACTAATTGAGAAAAGAGAATTTGTGGCCAATTTCTACATCGTCAGAAGATCTCTGTCTTGTAACATAGTTGAAGGAGCCATGAAGAATCAGAACCAATTATTATCTTCATTATTTTTTTATTATTGCAATATCAATAGTATTATTCAAAATGCACAATAGATTGTATTTATGGAGTGCTGACTCTGTGCAAGCCCAGGGCTGAGCACAGCACACACGGCCTCTCAGTTAAGTACAGTACAACTGAATGCACAGCATCTGTCTCCATCCTATGCATCCAAAGAGTCTTCACTAAGGAGGGTGAGAACCAGCGTTCTTACCCCACTGTGTCTGATACCGAGACCAGGGTCTTAACCATTATATAATAAAGGCATTTTTTCATTAAAGATGAACTTCTCCTCAATCCTCCAAGGGACTGAGGAGAAGAATTCCACTCTGCATTTAGGAAAGAAGTGAGCCACCATTTGCGGTCCGGGTTGGAAAACCCCAGAGAGCAAATGGGACTTCGGGAATTTGTTTAATAAGCTGTTGCTAGTGCTTGTGTTTCTCTAGGTGAAGGAGGAAGAACTCCTCCTTGAAACTCTGCCCTGTGCCCTGATGTCACAAGTCTGCTCAGACACTTCCTGGGATGTCGTGGACCTCACAGAGCGAGTTCTCATCTCCCTTGAGCTGCATAAGCTGAGCTGGAGGACACTGCCTACCGTTCGCTGTGGGAGAAGTGGACCCCCCGGCCCCGGACCTTAACTCCAACTACAAGTCCACGGGATTTCCATTAAGGACATGAAAGCCTAAACTCTTACGCAGAATTTTTTTGTTTTTTTAATTTTTGTCTCAACCTGGCATTTGTGGTACAGAAATGAAACAATTCATTTCGACAAGTTGCACTAAACTGAGGCCTGAACCATACTGTGAGAGCCTCTCTGTGGATCCCATAAAATACTCAGGAAATATGCACTTGACATCTGGTTTGCTGGATTCCTGCTGAGAAATGGAGGCTTTGGTGTGAGGCTGTCGATCCGGACTGGCAGATTGGCTGTGCATACAAACGTGCATGAATCTACACAAAGGGGTCATGTTCAGGCATTAATTGGGCATGTTCCAACAGAATCTTAAGGAGGCACATGAGCAGAGATTGAACAGTTGGACTCTTGTGCAGGAAGGCGGTGGAAACTTAGGGATGTGAATGTCAGGCACACACCTCTCAGAAATACAGAATATGAGGTGCATGTTGCAGAAAACAATTTAAATGCCAAGATACTTTTAAGTAAATATACTTAGGAAAAGAAAGGGGAAAAAATGATCAGGACTTGGGAATTACTAACAAAATTGCAAAGTTGTATTTCTCAGTGCTTCCCTGGGTAGGATGAGCAGCTAGCTAGATCACCATAAAATATTTTAAAATTTTAATGTGGGCCCCAATGGATGTCCATTAAATAGAAATGAAATATATGAAGACTAGCTTACCATAGATATACGTAAAAGGCCCATTAGCAAAGAGACTGCTAAATAACAAACCTAGCTGAATGTTTACAATGTCTTCTAATATATGTCAGTGTCTTATACGTCAGAGATAAAGACCACAGGCTTTAGAGTTAGGCTCCAAGTTTCAAAGTTGAAATCTACCACTTCCTAATAGTAGCCTTAGGCAAGTTACTTAAACTACTTGTTCTTCATTTTTCTCACCTCTAATGCAGGATGACAATATATTTTTCACAGTACTGGTGTGAGCTTTAAAGGAGGTAAAGAATGGGTCTTGGAGCTTCTCCACACAGACCTCTCCATGGGCCATTTGGACTTCCCAACATCATGGCGGTGAGGTTCCAAAAGTCAGTCTTCCCAGGGACAGGAATAGGAAGCTGCCATTCTCTGTAGGCCTTAGACTGGGAACTGGCACCACTTTACTTAGACGCTATTCAGCTCATCAAAGCAGTTACAGCATCCGCTCAGATTCAAGGAAAAGGGACATCAACCCACTTCTCAATGGGAGGCCTGTCAAAGAATTTGTGGCCATCTCTAATTCGCCACCATATGGAGTCATAGATTCCTTGGCAAATTTAGTGAAATTCATGAGCCCCCTTTCCAGAAATGGGCATGTACAAAGGTACCAGGCAGTATATTGACCAAATGTTTTATTAAATACTAAAAATAACAGCGACACAAACTAGATAGAAGGTTTAAATTTCTCTTACAGAAAAGTCTGGGATGACAGGGGTATAGCTTCAGACACATACATCATTCAGGGCACCAGGTTCCTTCTGATTTAATACTCTGTCAACTCTGGGATAAAGCCCTTCTTGGCCAAAACTCATTCAACATCAATGTATCTATGTTCCATCCTAAGGAAAGAGTGGAGAACAGCCACGGGGCGACAAAGAAGCTGCCCCTATCACTTTTGCTCACTCTCTCTTAGTCCTTTGGTCACACAGAACCCAGTCACTTTGTCACAACCAGTTGCAAGAAAGATTGGGAAATACACTCATCTAAGTGGTCATGTGACCAAATACAACTTTGTATATTCTATTAATATCAATAATCTCTTCCGCCGCAGGTAACAACAACAACAAAAATTTGAATCCAATTTCGCTTGGTTCCTAGAAACCATAGCAGGCATCCTGGGATCTCAACCAAGGATCCAAGGTTAAGAGCCACATTGTTTAGAGCTTTAAAAGACAGCATTCTAGCTTACAATATTTTAGGGTTGGAAGTATCTTTTCAAATCATCTAATTCTATTCTCTAATTCAAAGATAGAAAACCAGAAAGCTAGAGAGGCTATTTCTTGCCCAAGTTCACATACCTAATGACTAGGGCTAGCTTAGTTCTCCTCAAGGTCAATCCGTGTTCTTTTCACTATACATACCATGACTCACTGTTTAAATCAGTGAAACACCATGGTGGCAGATAGAGATGAGGGAAGGGTTAGTCTCTTTGGAAATGTTAAGCTATTCTTTCTTATTTTCATTCAAAGCACATGTATCTGGCTCTGTACTAGGTGCTGAGAATACCGGATAAATCATAAAGAACAACAAAACACAAAAGTCTTGCCTAGAGCTCAAAGTCTAGTTTTGGAGGAAGTAAATCAGGGTTTATAACATAAGATGGTGAAAATGCTCCACTGGAAGAGGAAGAAATATCACAGAAACACAGCAGGGGATGCCAACTCGAGGAAGTCAGGACAAGAAGGTAATGCTTGAGCAGGGGTGCAACAAGGGGAAAGAGGAGGAGGGTGGCTGCAGGAGAGGACAGATGGGCAAGGGGAAGGAGGACATGTCAAATGCATGGTTGGCACTGGTGTGTCCAGAGGCAGGGCATTTCCTCAGTCTCACTAGGGGAGAAACCATCATTTAAATGAAGGCAACGGCAGAAGCGGTGGAGAAGATGCATTCAAGAAAACCTAGGAGAAGTTGGAATCTAGCGTGTCTCCTCTGTGTCCTGATCAGACAACTGGGTGGGTGGCAGGACCACCCAGCAAGGAAGGGATAGAAGAGGGATTCTCTGTATGTGTGGGAAGAAAATAAATTACATTTTGATACATCGTGTTTGAGGTAGCTTTGCTTACGTTGGCGAAAATATAGAAAATAAGCAGGCAAAGTCATGGTCTTACTATTAGAAGAGCAATCTTGCCTGGAAATGCAGACATGGAAGATCATGGTGTTTAGAGGTGGCCAGTAGGTAAAAAAGCCTCCCAGGAGTGTGCTGGGTGAAAAGAAATTTAAGGGGAATATTTGTGACCCCCTGTGTTTAGCGGTGGCATGAGGAATTGTAGCCAATAAAAGAAATGAGAAAGGGTTGCAAAGGAGAAAGAGGAAAACCATGGAAGCAAAAAGAGCAGTGACATTCAAGAAGAGAACAAATGCCAAATGTGGCTAAGATATCAGGTAAGCGTGAGGACTGAAGAGTGTCCTCTGGCTTTTGCATCAGGAGTTATTATCAGTGTTAGAAAGGGCAGTCCCGGAGGAACAAAGGGACACAAGGCAGATTTCAGTGGATTAAAGAAACGAGCCAGAGGCGGCTGCTACTGTAGGCTACTCAGGAGGTCTGGCCACGACGTGAAGGGCAGGGACAGGGTAATAATGGCTACAAAAGATACAAGGTGAATATTATTTTAATGAGGGGAGACTCTTGAGCATGTTTGTATATTGGTGGAAATTAGACAGCAGAAAAGAGGAAATTTAAAATCCTTCAAAAGAGAGGAGCTAATTGATGGAGAAAGGTGTGAAAAAAGACACACACACATACACAAAAGGCTGACTCTGGAGAAGAGATGCAGTTAGACTTGCAAGAGTATAGAAAAAAATTCTCTGGAGAAAAAAGACATAGAGAGAGAAAGGAGGGACGGTGGGAAGGAAGGAAGGAGGAGAGATGCAGGCGGGAGGGAGAGGTCAAGGGGGGCAGGTACAAGGTCAGTGTTGCTGAGAATGGGAGGGGAGATGGTGGAAAAACGTCTAAGAGGAAACAGAAGGCTTGGGATGGGAAAGAAAATGGCCAGGGACACATGGGCTGCAAGTGATGTTTTTGTTCAGGGTTGTTCATCAGACCAAGAGTGACTTGGTCTTGGGGGTTGGGGGCTGCTGCATTCTGTTGGGAAGGGGAACAGCAGGGACATTAAGAGCCTGGGGAGATGCAGGTGAAGTAGGTCATGGGGACCAGGCTGGACGGAGAAGTAGAAAAGCTTAGAGAAGTTATCTCAGATGGCCTCGGCCTGCAGCAGCTTGAAGCAGGATTTCGGTTCCTCAGCCAGAGATCGAAGTCAGCCCTGGCCCGTCGGCTTCGTAGAAATGAATTCCCACAAAGAGACTGCGCAAGTAAAGTGTTTATTAGGAGGAAAATGCGTACATGTGAATAGCTTCACAGGGGCGGGCTGAGAGAGAGAGTCGTGCCCTCATGGTAGTTTGAATCACTTATGTGGGGCATTTCTTCAGGTTTCCTTTGATCAATCATCTTGCTTTGCCTGGTTCTGAGTCCGTATTGGTTTATCTCAGGGTCCTCCCATGTGCACCCGCACATCGCTTAGCCAAGATGGATTCTAGCAAAGAGGCCTATGGGTAGGTTGGCATCACCTACTATGAGGTGGTGCCCCCTCCCTTTTGACCTCCGAGGAGCCTTTCTGTGCATGTGTAGTCGGGAAGGTCTCCTTGACCTCGAGAAGGAGAAACATGCGGTCTCTTATCTGGGCAGAGCTTAGCTCGCCCTCCTCTTCATCTTGGAGTATCCATCCACAGGGGAAAACCCCAGCTACTCAGCCTGGGGCCCATCTATCTCCTGCCTCAGGAGAAGTCTGGCAGACTGGGATCAATATAGAACAGACAGGACCGAAGGTCCCTCCGAGAAAATAGAGCCTGGGGGAAGAAAGTAAGGGCCTGAGAGGGAAGTAAGTACAGATAGTAAAAGGTTCAGGGCGAGAATGCTGAAATAGAATAGAAGCAAACCCTACTGAAAATGGCAAAATACAAGAGGTTGAGAGGGGAGTGGGAGATGCATGGATCACATGCAGCAGTGGCCAGGGCTGGAGAGGAGAGGACGGTGACTTCAAGCCAGCAAGAGACAGGCTCACTACCCCTTCCACAGTGTATACACCACATGGTTTATGTGTCTCATGCCAGGACCTGGGACTTTCAGGATGGTTGTTTGCAATGTGATCATGTTCTATACTTTAGGAATTAATCATGCCACATCTGTAGCCCTGCTCTTCAGGATCTCAACAGCTGGTTCTGAGATGAAAATGCAGACTGGATGCAAATTTCACATGAGTAGCAGCCGAATGACCACTGGGCAAAGTGCCGGTACCAATCTCTTCTCTGAGATTAGCAGCTCGCAAAGGGTATAGTTTTAATTTTTAATTTCCCCCATAGAAATCACTCTGCAGCTGCAGGAAAGTATGTGCAAGACTGTATAATGTCCTGCCCTATTTACCAAGCCCCTGAAGTCCCATGATCTTGGGTAACAGCATCTTCTCTACCTGACTGTGAAACCAATGGTGGTGCTTTAAGTTTGCACCAACTGATCACTCTGTGTGAGGTGATTATGACAGCGGGGTTGTGTCCTGTTTCTGATTCTGGTACAACCCCCAGGACTGTACAAATCTCCCTTCAGTCCTGTGGCCACAGTGAGGAAGGATGTGGGGAGAGAAGGAGGAAGGATGGAGGGACATCAGAGGGAAACAGCTAAGCAAAAAGTTAACAGAATTTATGAAGCAACAGAAATCATAAAATAAATTTGAAGATACACTGCAACAAAAATGGGCTATTTCATTATATTTCTTTGCTATTTTTTGAGCCAGAGAACCATAGCCAAGCCCACTTGCCTAACTCGTCTACCCCACCTTTTCCAGATTCTTCCGCACATGGCAAAATATGCCTGTGGATTATGAAGGTTAAATACATCCAAATCTCCAAACCTATTCATGTGAGAAAAAAAAAAAAAAGCATTCACCATCAGCCCCTTTCACTCATCCAGGGCATTCCTGTAGAAGTCTTCTCAATGGTTCTCAGATTTGCAAATTGTCTCCCATTCAGTTCCCTTGAGCAGAAGTTTACTGAAAACTTCCGAGGTGCTCAGCGTTAAAGAATACGGACTCCAGAGCCGAGATACATGGGTTAAAATGTAGACGTTGCTTGTTTGACAAGTTAACTTAAAAAAACCCCTTCTTCAGTTTCCTCACAAGAAAAACATGGAGAACAGTAACACTACATCCAAGATTGTTGTAAGTATACAATGACATGATATGTGGAGAGATCTTAGCACATTGCTTGGCTGACAGTAAGTACTCAACCAATGCTTGATATTATCATTAATCCTATCAAGTGTTTACAGAGTGTATTATGTGAACATGCACCCCAATGTTCATAGCAACACTATTTACAATGGCCAAGACATGGAAACAACCCAAGTGTCCATCAACAGACAACTGATTTAATAAGAAGTGGTACATATATACAATGGAATATTACTCAGCCATAAAAAAGAAAGGAACAAAAAATTTCATAATTTGTATGGAAACACAAAAGACCCCAAATAGCCAAAGCAATCTTGAGAAAGAAAAACGGAGCAGGAGGAATCAGGCTCCCTGACTTCAGGCTATACTACAAAGCTACAGTAATCAAGACAGTATGGTACTGGCACAAAAACAGAAATATAGATCAATGGAACAGGATAGGAAGCCCAGAGATAAACCCACGCACATATGGTCACCTTATCTTTGATAAAGGAAGCAAGAATATACAATGGAGAAAAGACAGCCTCTTCAGTAAGTGGTGCTGGGAAAACTGGACAGGTACATGTAAAAGTATGAAGTTAGAACACTCCCTAACACCATACACAAAAGTAAACTCAAAATGGATTAAAGACCTAAATGTAAGGCCAGACACTAGGAAACTCTTAGAGGAAAACATAGGCAGAACACTCTATGACATAAATCACAGCAAGATCCTTTTTGACCCACCTCCTAGAGAAATGGAAATAAAAACAAAAATAAACAAATATGACCTAATGAAACTTAAAAGCTTTTGCACAGCAAAGGAAACCATAAACAAGACGAAAAGACAACCCTCAGAATGAGAGAAAATATTTGCAAATGAAGCAACTGACAAAGGATTAATCTCCAAAATTTACAAGCAGCTCATGCAGCTCAATATCAAAAAAACAAACAACTCAACCCAAAAATGGGCAGAAGACCTAAATAGACATTTCTCCAAAGAAGATATACAGATTGCCAACAAACACATGAAAGAATGCTCAACATCATTAATCATTAGAGAAATGCAATGCAAAACTACAATGAGATATCATCTCACACCAGTCAGAATGGCCATCATCAAAAAATCCACAAACAATAAATGCTGGAGAGGGTGTGGAGAAAAGGCAACCCTCTTGCACTGTTGGTGGGAATGTAAATTGATACAGCACTATGGAGGTTCCTTAAAAAACTACAAATAGAACTACCATACTACCATTCGACCCAGCAATCCCACTACTGGGCATATACCCTGAGAAAACCATAATTTAAAAAGAGTCATGTACCAAAATGTTCATTGCAGCTCTATTTACAATAGCCAGGACATGGAAGCAACCTAAGTGTCCATCAACAGATGAATGGATAAAGAAGATGTGGTACATATATACAATAGAATATTACTCAGCCATAAAAAGAAACGAAATTGAGTTACTTGCAGTGAGGTGGATGGACCTAGAGACTGTCATACAGAGTGAAGTAAGTCAGAAAGAGAGAAATAAATACCATATGCTAACACATATATATGGAATCTAAAAAAATGGTCATGAAGAACCTAGGGGCAAGATGGGAATAAAGACACAGACCTACTAGAGAATGGACTTGAGGATATGGGGAGGGGGAAGGGTAAGCTGGGACAAAGTGAGAGAGTGGTATGGACATATATACACTACCAAATGTAAAATAGATAGCTAGTGGGAAGCAGCCGCATAAAACAGGGAGATCAGCTCGGTGCTTTGCGACCACCTAGAGGGGTGGGATAGGGAAGGCGGGAGGGAGGGAGACACAAGAGGGAGGAGATATGGGGACATATGTATAACTGATTCACTTTGTTATAAAGCAGAAACTAACACACCATTGTAAAGCAATTATACTCCAAGAAAGATGTTAAAAAATAATAATAATTTAAAAATAAAAATTAAAAAAAAAAGAATGGAAATTGCCATTTGCAGCAAACATGGATGGACCTAGATCTTTTCATATTGAGTGAAGTAAGTCAGACAGAGAAAGACAAATATTATATGATACCACTTATAAATGGAATCTAAAAATAATACAAATGAATCTATATACAAAACAGAAAGGGACTCAGAGACATAGATAACAAACTTACAGTTACCAAAGGGGAAAGGGAGGGGGGTTAAATTAGGAGTATGGGATTAACAGACACAGACTACTATGCATAAAACAATGAGCAATAAGGATTTACTGTAGAGCACAGGGAACTATATTCAATATCTTGCAATAACCTATAATGGAAAATAGTCTGAAACAATTATATATATATATATATATATATATATATATATATATACACATACACATACATATATATAAAATTGAATCACTTTGCTGTACACCTGAAACTTACACAATATTGTAAATCAACTATACAATAAAAATAGTGATACAATTCTTGCTCTCAGTCTTGTTTGGAGTGACAAGAGAATGACACAAGATTAGTGATAAAAACAGGCATAACGTACACTGAAATGTGTAAGTAATCTGAATGAGAAATAATCGGTGTTAGCAGAGGTTTTATATGTGATTTGAGCTCACAAGAAGTGGAAGGGTTTAGCTAAGTAAGAAGGAAAAAAAAGAACATGGCAGAAAGAGGATTTTAAATAAATAAAGCATAAGATAGGAATGATTGTCTAAGACAGAGGGAAAAAAGGAGAACCAGATGGGCTCTGAGCATCATGCTGGAATTCAGGGAAATTGGATGGAAGGATTGGCATTCCAAAGCAATACTGCACGAACACTGAAATGTGACAACTCTGTCTTGGTGAGAGCAAGACACACCCTCTGACACATCAGAGAGGAAGTTTGGTGCTGTGCTTCCTTCTGTGAACTTTCTCCAGCCTCCCACCATGCCATGAACTCCTGAGAAGACCATACCTTATTCTTCCTCAAAACCACAGCTCCTCGCTGTGAATGGCATGAAGGAAGCATTCAATAATTTGTACAATTCAAAGAAATGGAGGGAAGAGGGGAGAAAAAAAGAAGAAAAAGAGGGAAGGAAGGAGAAAGACAATTTTCATTTTGGGCACAGGTCAAGGTAACAGCCAGCTCCAGGAATGGAGGGTATAATCCGGACGGGACAGCCCGCACTTTTCTATGGATATCCATGAGTTTTCACTCTTTCAACTCACTATTTTCTCTGCTGATTGAGCTCGGGTTGCAAATTAAACTATCTGCTCTTGCTTCATTTTTGGTGACTGTCCCAAGGTATTCCGTTGAGATCAGCCCCAGTCCTAAGGAGGCAGGTCTGTGCACCAGCAGAATATTGTCTGCTACTTTTAATGTCATCAAGCAGTTATGTGCTAAAAGACAAGCTAAAATAAGAGTGCAACTGAGCAATGAGATGAAAGCTGAGTGACTTCATGATGGGAAACAAATGTAGCAGAACAGACTTCCCCCTCTTTTCCTTGTTCTGTAAATATGAAATTTACTAACACTCCGACTTGCCGCAGATAGCTGCATAAGGCTTGAAGTATATAAATAGTGGCTGTGAGCTCATCAAAGTTGAAGAGACGGGGTGAAAAATCGCAGGGGTTAAATCACAGTTCCATCAGTAAGGATCACCGGCCGGAGATTGTGACTGGCTTCAGTGAAGAGAAATGGGTGCTTCTTTGGAAGAGACAAATTTCACCAAGTCATTCCAAGAGCAAAGTGGAGAGTGAGGAAACAGAAAAATCACTCCCCCGTGGAAGCCTTTCTGCCTCTTGTTTAGCAATGATGGAGTGGTCCCTTTAGGTTTGTGAAAATGAAGGATACAGACACGATTATTCAATTTGTGATTACCTGTGCTTTGCATCTTTCCTATTTCAGAAGAGTTTCAGTTCTTTTCAAAACTCCACACACAAACCACCAGGGCTCCAAACCACAGAGCAGAGAGATTGTCAGGAGTCCTACCAAGGCAGCAGCGGGGGGAAAAACCAAACCTTCACCCTCACGTGTTTCTTTTTTGCTGTTGTTTTTTAAATAAAGCTGCAATTGGCCTGGCACGATCTGATAAGTGTCTTATTATAAACTTGAACATCAACGGATGGTAGAAAAAAAAGATGAAACTTGCAACTAAAAAAAAAAAAAAGAAAGACATAAAGAGAAGGATCTGAATGACTGGCAGTTCCCATTTCTTTACAAGTGTTAAATTTCAGTCCCCTGACACTACCACATGTTTCCTGTTCACAGATAATTTGTACAACATATTTTATCATTCAGTTTTAGACACAGTTGAAAGGCTTTTGCCTAAGGCTTGGAACACTTTGAAAACTGTATACCATTTGCAAGGTTTTCTTCTGCTTCACTGTGCAATTAGGTGACTGTCTTTCTACAGACGTCGAATTTATCATTTATGGGATTGTGGATGCATGTGTGTGTGTGTGTGTGTGTGTGTGTGTGCTTAAAACCAAGGTGAATTAGAAAATGAATGGGAATAACCTCCAGAGGAGGGCTAGAGAAGCAAAACGGAAAAGACTGGAGCTCTCCAACAGCAAGTGGGTTTTCCCTCTTAAAGAAGTTAGGTTCTAGAAGGTTTTAGTTCCAAACGTTGTTTACATATTTACTAGGCTCTGCAGTCTCCACGAGTAGTTAAATCCTGGTGTAACAATCCTAAAGAAATCCAGTCTCATTCATCTCTGTGAAAGCAACTGCAGGACCTTTGGTAGCATCCCGCATCTCCTTTGCCCTGTCTTGCCTGCATCTCGCAGTTTGCCTGCGAACCACTTATGTGCTCAGAGCTTCCCCTGGTGGAAGTTGCCCGCAAAAGGTGTTCCAGCCAAGGAGGGCGAATCTGGGACTGGTTCCCAGCAGCGGCCTCCACGGAGTGTTCTGTCGCCCAAGAACAGAGAGTACATAATGTGACTGGGGGTTCTGACTGAATTTCCTATGCGCTTCTGCGTTTTACATAACCCGAATTTTAAAGTCAGATTTGATAAAAGATAACTTATTCCCGTCATTATGCCACTTTGTATTTTTCCACTGAATAATGCAAACGAAAAGAGGGAGCGAGGGAGCCTGATCCAACCCTCCCAGGAAGAGCTTGACTTTCCTGGAGGTTGAATTCCGCACCCATCGTTATGCGGCGAGGCGGTTCTTCTCCAGTGTTTAAAAACACAGCAGTAAAACGGTTGTGGGCGAGGCTGAGCAGCACTGACTCTTTTGCTGGGAGAGGATCTTTAAGGCCTCCATCCGCACTTTCAAATGCTTTTCCCTTCTTCAGACACAGGCGAAGTTTCCATGTTAATTTCACTTGTAACGTGGTTCTATGATATTTGTTAGCCTATAAATCCTAGATATATGTGTTATGTTTTAGGTGATAAAGATTTTCAAGGCAGGTTTTTGTGTTTTTTTTTTAGAAGGGTTTAGAGAATTGAAAAGAGTCCATTAATAAATGTGGCCACTGTCAATAATGATGACTAGGATGACAGATCTGAAATTCATGTCAGTAGTGGGACAGAAGCAACAGAGTTTGAAATCTATTTAGAAAATCTTCACAAACCTAAAGCAAAACCTAGCAGTAAACAGCAGGGGCTGGGGGGAGGGCAGAGAAACCGATTTGCTCCATCTGGTACTGTTACTGGTTTCAGGAGACACTATCGGTCAAATAACACTGACTTTTTGAAACAACTAATCATTAGATTTAAATAATTTTATAGTCCGTATCACTCTGAATGCTAAGCAGGCTAGACACGCCAGAAACGTGTTCTGATGTAAATCTATTGAAATAATTGTAACGCACTTTCTGCGATTATACGCTTATTACAGATACAAAAACAAAAAAAACAAACACACAATTATATTCAAAGATCAAGTCCACCTAACCGTTCAATGACCCTGTCGATTCAGAAATAGAAGCTGGACCACAGAGAGCTCACAGGTCCCCCATTCACATAGGCTGTTTGACTCCCTTGCTTTTTTGACAAAACATTAAGGATAATGTAAAATGAAGCCACTTAGAGACGCTATCCTCTGTAAGTAATAGGAAAGGCCGATGAACCCTGCACAGACATTTGTTAGATTTATACATGTACCCGGAGCCAAGACTGAGGGGTTTGGGTCAGTCAGAGTGTCACTGTAATCATAATTTACGGAAGGGCAGCAGCTGGCCCAAGCAGCAAAGACACCAACGCTTGAAAGAGCCATCTGAATAAAGTGTCACTTTCCTTTTTGAAACCCATCCAGGATATTTTGCAATGACATAGACTTTTGGACCCAAGAAATCAGGACAGTTTAAGTCATCATTTTATCAAAAGCCTGCCGTCCCTAGGGAGGACCTGCCTGCTGCCTGCTGGACACTGCGACCTCCCAGCAGGACCACTCACAGCGCTTTCCAGTTTCCAGAGGACAGGACACAATTCCTGCGCACATGCGCGAACCCTATTACCTTTCTAATCAGCTCAGCTCCTGAAGAGGCCCTGATAAGTGATTCCACTGTTCTTTACTAGCCAAGTGGGGATGGGGAAACATGTGGGGTGGTCTCGTTTTAGACTGTCACTTCCTTAACATATGGCCCAAGTAAGAGCAAATCCTGAGAGATGGGAAAACAACATCTCTTAAAGATCTGATCATCTTATCCATATGGAGTTTGGAGAAAACCTTTAACCATGGCGGTTCAAAGATACCTACACCTAATAGGCAGTCTCCCCTATGCTGAGCTCAGGGGTGTGCAGGAAGTGAGGACGAGCCTTCCCAGGCACGTGAGCAGCTGAATTCACTGTAAGAATTGCCCGGGAAATTGAGCCACTGTGGGCTGCGTCTAAAGTAGGACTTTCAGGTTTCTGAGTTGAACTTATTCTTGCCACTGACTTTCTATATGACCTTGGGCAAATCATTTAACCTGCAAGGGCCTCAGCTACCAGAGCAGCGTGATTCTTGGTCTAAGACGCAATTTCAGAACAGAAGCTCCATGTTAATTTTTCCTCCCTTCCCCTCACTCGACCTCATCTTGGCAGTGCTCTCATGGTGCTTTTCGACTGACCTGCCTGCCCGTAGTATTAGGAGGCCTCGTTGCTCACGCTGGAGGAATGTGCAATGTACCCCTGGCTGGTTGGGGGCTCTCCTGACGCTGGGACAGGCCTGGTTCACCACCCCCGTACAGGTGTGCAGGCCTGAGCTCCTCGACGGACTAGACCCTGCTCCCCTCCCTGGATCACTGTGCAACTGACTGAAGGTCCTGGTGTCAACCCTCATCTTACTCCGCGCTGCGTGTCAGCCCTCGTGCTCTCTTGGCACACACAGAAACCAGTACCACCATACCTCCCAAGTGCGGGGCAGCAATAAAGCATCCTCCTTAAAAGCTCCGCTTTGGTGGGAACAGCTCTGGGTTCAAAGCCTGCTGTTGCCCTTTACCAGGTACGGGACCTTCAGGTACCCTCTGAAAACCCTCATCGTCTCTGCTATAGTCGGGGAGAGGAACAGCCCCAACGCTGAGAGTCCTGAGAATTAAATGACGTAACATATGTAAAGTGTCTGGCACATACGTGATACTCAGTTATCTCTGGCTGTTATATTTTTACATATGTCAATCATCCCTGTTTCTACAAGACTTGTGCACTCAGATCTCAACCCTGTAGGGTCCTTGAGCGCAGGATTCTCCATCCTCCCCTGTAGAGCTATGAAAATGCAGCAGTAATGCTGGAGAGGTAGCATGAGAGCTGGTCTCATAGTCTCCATTTAGTGCTCTTTCCCCCAAACCATGGGCTGCCCCTGCCCTACTCAGGCTCAGCACGTGGCGGTGAGCGCATTCTCCAGTCTTCTGCCCACCCCCATGGTCATATGGCTACTTGGGAGCTCAGGGTTCCATTTGAGTTCCACGTTCCATGTTTGGGTTCCACATTCAATGTCTACTAGTCAAAAAGCTCTTCTGTTTGGCTTGCTGCATTTGAGTTCAGTTGAACAAACTTCTACTGGGCTCAGAAATCTTGGCACCTGTGCCATCCTGGGGGTTAAGGGACAACAAAATGGCACGGCGACTACAAACAGCTGACGTAGGATCTCATAATGAGTGGAGAGCAATACGGGGGTTCAGACCCAGGCCTGTCTGAACGAAGCCTGGTCACTACCTTGGAGTCAGTGGGAAGACAGGCAACATGCCTAGATGATTCTTGTAGGATATCGACTGCTAAGTACTGCAGGTGACACTGAACCACAGAGAAGGGCCCTCAGCCCTGCCTGGTTTTACAGGGATGGCTTATGAGCTGAGACTTTGGTGGGTGCATGAGAGCGAGCTAGGCGAATAAGGAAGGGTGAGGCAGCAGGGGGGATTCTGAGCAAGGTGATGGAGATACAGAACAGCATGGGGGATGGGGGGGCAGTGGACAGAATTATCCACAGGCAGTATTGCTCCGTCAGAGGTTCTCAGACTTGGGCATGCATCAGAATCACGGGGAGGGCTTGTTAGAACACAGATGGCAGCTGGCTCTTGAGTTTCCTATTCAATGGGTCTTAACTGGGCCCAAGAATTTGCATTTCTAACAAGAGACCACACTTTGAGAGCCCCTGGCCTGGGGCACAGAGGTGATAAAGTCAGGCTGTAGAGGAGATAGGAGTGCCCTTACACCCTCCCAAGTGGAGAAAAGTAGAAGGTCCCTGCTTCTCTCTTCGCATCCCCTATTCTGGCAAGAGCCGGATGCCTCAGGCTTCCTCCTCTGGCCTGAGAGTGAGGATGGAAAGTCCTCACAGGACTGATGCTCTGGGTTGAAGTCTTGGCATGACCTCCCCCGGTGTGCCATGCAGATCCACCAGGTCCGTGCCAGCTCTTGGGGGCACCACTGAACACAGACTCGTAGTCATAAATCTTGATAAAGAATCTATGGACTAACAGCACACACCTGCCTTATAATTGAGCAAGTGGAGAAGGTCCCTGAGCTATTCCAGAAAGTGGTGGCCTGGTGCCACTTTGGTGTCATGGGGTGGTAACTGCACCCGCCAGAGACACAACCTAACCACCAAGTCTCAAGCACTTAGTGAACCGAACTCAAAGATGTTGAAAACATTTTAAGATCCTTCTAAGAATGCCATGTAGAGGGACTTCCCTGGTGGTCCAACGGGTGAGACTCCACGCTCCCAATGCAGGGGGCCTGGGTTTGATCCCTGGTCGGGGAACTAGATCCCACATGCGTGCCGCAGCTAAGAGTCTGAAGGCCGCAACTAAAGATCCTGTGTGGCACAACTAGGACCCGGTGCAAACAAAATAAATAAATAATTAATTAATTTAAAAAAAAAAAAAAGAATGTTCTGTAGAAACTGGGTCTATTAATCTTAGCATCTTCCATTTCAGGTGCTGCTTTCAACCAGTTCACAGATTTTCCCTACATATTCTGCAACTATATTGGTTTAATAGTACTCAATTTGTGTATCATTTTGGGAAAGGATTTTATACACTGAATACTTGTTTATATTAAACTGTACTACTTTTTTCCCCTAAATCTGAATTTTTCCAGCTAACAGAACTTAGCGGAGCTATGAAAATTAATAGTTTTTTCAATGAAAGTCTTCATCCAGTATCACTCTATTTGTCAATTCTCATTGGCTGCCTGACAAAAATAATCCAATTTTTCCTTTCTTTGGAGTATTTCTTTGATTACCATTCTTGGGCTTTATAAGAAAATGATTAATATGGTGACTTTTTTCCCATGAGAAATGCAATAACTCACACTGCATTGCACAGGAAGAAAAACAGAGAAATGGAAACACAAACTACCGAATGGTTTAATAAAAGTAGACCCTAGTGGCCCTTATGTCCCTTTAAATGCTTCCAAAATCTCTAAAGTTCATTAGAGGTCATGTCGAGTGGATTGCATTTTGTAGTGCTATACCCTATGTGTCTTTAAATTCGGACTTGACACATTCAATGTATTTTAGGCTGAGAGTAAATTCAAACACTATGTTTCTTCTCACGTTTTCTCAATATAATCCTTGTAAATGTGATCCTGCAGTGGGTACCTTTTACCTCTTGGTTGAGAGGTCAACATTAGTTGAATAATCATAAATAAATGTTTCCTGAGAACTCTTTTCAAACACATAAAGCCTAGAAGGGAGACAAACTGCTTCAAAAGCTTATGAGGCACTGTCCTAGCTCATGAATTTCAGGCTTGTGTTTTTCAATACGATGTTTTGTCCTAGAAATTTCCCCCATGTCCAGGGAATGACTGACACAGTTCCAAGCAATAATGAGATACCTAAGGTGTTAGTAGAGAATGAGTGAGGTTTGGTGGGTAGAAAACACATTCAGCATCAGAAGATCCACCTCTGAGCTAAACATCACTCGTACCAGCTGTGCCCTGGACAACCCCTTCCAACTTTCCTCACCTCCAGAATGGAAATAACAGGAAAACAAACCTCGCAGGATATACATATTGCTAAGTAAACAAGAAAGTGTATGCAAAGAATTTTTAAAAAGTAAAGCAATTTATAAATGTAACAGGTTATCAGACTTGCCCATGGTGTTAAAAATCCAATGGGCTTTAGAAATTCAACACATAGACTAATAGATACTGTTTTTGTTGTTGGACCAGAAAGGAAATTCTAAGTATGAATCCCCAGCTTTCTTTAGTCCCTTCCCTTCCCTATTGCTAAATGGAGACCATCTCATCTTTGTGTGTCAAATGCAGCATATGTGAAAATACCTCACGATCATCTTTCACAGGAATTCTTTCCAAGTGAGAAAGCAAGTAATGGGGTCACGGGCTTTCTGGAGTAATACAACCCAGGTTTCCAGTGTGATTTTGATTAGCAAATTCTGTCCCCAGTCTTACTGTGTGTGGGTAAGCTGCAGTCTGTGATTTCATGCACACTCTAAAGGGAAAAGAAGGAAACTTAGAGATAGGTATTTTATAACTGTTCATAAGAAAGGATCCTGAAGTTCTCAAGGAGTCACTTAAGATAGCCCCCTGCTAACCCACACTGGGTAACTAGTCATAACGCAAATGACAAGTCACGAATTAACAGACAGTGCGGTGCACATTGGCGTCACTCGCATTCTCCTTGTCCTCCTCTTCAGTACCCGTGGTGAAAGTAGTAAAATGCGGGTGCACTGGTCTCTTCTGTTTTGCTTCTTAAAAAAATCCAATTCACACAATTTTCAGCCCAAGCCAAGCTTTCTTGTAGAAGATTTCAGTCTATATTGAGAAACACTTCTATTGTCCTCTCTCTCCTTTTCTGTGGTTTTCAAGGCCTGCACTAAAGTATTAATGAGGCTGAGAACATATACAAAGTATATATTCCTACTATTAAACTTAGGTGTTCTTGAGCCCAGATTACCTACTTTATCCCCGATGTCACCTGTTTACTAGAGGGCCTCTGTAATTCATGTTGGCATTAACAAAAATAAGAAGTATGGGAACAAAAAAAAAATTTTTTTTTTCAAGTAACTTTGATTTAATCTGAAGCCTTAAGCAAACTCTAAGAACTAACAACTTCAGCTACTCCAAAATTAGATCTCATCTGTAAATCATTAGGGTAGTTTTTGGAGCAAAACCAGAAATTTTTATAATACCTTCTGATTTGGCAGACATCACTCTGCCTATAAGTTAATTTGAGTGGTATTGCCATCGAGTTATTTGTGGCTGGATTGCATATAGCAGCAGAGGGAACAATTTATATTATCTTGGTGAATAAGCAAGAAATTTTCCATAGCAATGCTAGAACAACAAATTGGCTGATAATTAAGCTGGTCTGAATTCAGAGTGTCCACAAAGGTCTGGGATTCAGCACAGTCCAGTATTTGTCTCATTTCTCTATAACATCTAAGAGTTTTCTCCTAGGAGACTAATTTGGGAGCAGAATTTGGTAGATCTGGTCACAAAAAAGTACATCTCTGGCATATAAAATATTTTCAAGCGCTAATTCCAAAATGAATATATGAGACACGTAAAGAGAAGCTGAATAGAGGAAATGATGCCATGAATTTCTCTACAGTAAGAGGCTCTTTGAATAAAATCTCATATCCACACACACACACATGCACACACATGTGCACACTCACATTCGCACACATTCGCACAGGTTAAAATCGTGCACTCCAACCTCCGTGGGTGATTTATGAATTGCTAACACCCCAAGACCAGGGGCAGAAGGAATTGCTTTCTCAAGGTAGCAACTATTTGGAACAGCAAAGACCTAAAGCTTTGTGGCCAGAGAGGCCTGGCTTGAACATTAATTAACTGTAAAAGGTCAGCCAAGTCACCCAACCTCTGATCCTCAATTGTTTCCTCTGTAAACTGGGGGTAAAACACATACGTGATACATGATACCTCAAGAAGAGTTCATGAGGTAATGTCCAAGAAGCACCCCTAACTTCGTGGGTGGCGCATGGTGGGTTTCAGAAACTGGTGCATATCATTAGCGATGTCTGCAAACTTGACACATGTAATAGTGCAGCTAATTTCCCAAGGAAGAAAGAAGTTGAGAGAAGGGATAGAAGAATTCAGTTCTAACTCATGTAGAACAACTCAATCCAGAAGACAAGCCCAGAGTCCTTACCTTATTTCAAAATAACTGCCTACCTCTGTTTACCAGAGAGTAAATTTGATATTCTACCAAACTGTGAGTTACGTGCTGTAGAAATTAAAATAATTCACTTTTTCTCCATAGAATTCTGCAGTAAACTGGGTGGATATGGCAACTCAGCATCTTTAAGCTAAATATGGAAGCTTCCATCTCCAGGACCCCAAGCTAACAGAGAACTCTCATCTTTGTCTCTCTATCCTTCACCTCTGGTGCCCCAGTGTGCAGACAAAATTTCAGATCTACCAAAGCCTTGGTGGCTGGCGTTGATCAGACATCCAGCATGGTGAGCTTTCAACTGCACTGCTACACTCCTGTACCCGTCTCCTCATCTTGATGACCACTGTATTTTAGCTTATAATAGAAGTTCCTCGGATCCATCTTAGAATTTCAGCCCTTTTCAATTCTTTGTGCTGTGACTTTTTCTTTTCGCACCCTTTATGTTCTTTTTATCAGTTTTAAGAATCTGTAGAGGAGATGGCACTTCTGTATATTCTTCCTTGTATTCCACCATAAAGAATCAGCATGCGAGGGCAGGGATATTGCATGCTCTGACCCACTTCAGGACACTGTTGAGAACTCATTATAACAGCAGGACATGGTACAATTTAATCACACTCAGGAAATTTCATTTCGTAGATGGAATGTTTGTTTCTATTTGGCTTATCCATATTCTGTCATTTCACTGTATCTCACACAAAACAAACAAAAAAAATTGTAGGGAGGAAAAAAGAGAAAATCTGGGGGGAAAAAACGGAGACAGTTTTGCTACCTAGATTCCAACTCACTGAATTCGGAGAAAGATTTGCTCCCCTAAATTGACCAAGAGTAATGAGGACCACATATGTTAAAGTGCAAATTTCGTTCCTAATCCTTCCCTCTTTAAACATTTGAAATGTACTGGGTGGGAAAAGGGGCTCCGAGTTTGATGTATCATCTGCTATAGAGCAGAGTTCATGTTGCTTCGATGTTGCAGCCTGGTGTGTTTTATCTGGTCTACATCTGCCCATGGTTTTAATAATTCAGTTCGTTCTGAGTTTGGGGCATATGTGTTCATCAAGGTTCTCTTTTGTTCAAAGGGATTTTCTGTGACCCAAATCACAAGTTCTTCCTTTAACTGTGTCCTTCCAGTTCTGCAAAGGGGACATCATATTTTTATTTATAAGGACCTCCTCACCATTTTTTTTCCCATGGGTAGAAATAGAGGTAAATTATTTTATCTTCAAAATGTTTTCCTAATGTTTTAACATTATTGTGTCTGACGTCCTTAGGAGCATTCCTTAGAAGTGCATATTTCACTTAAAATCATCTAAAATCCAATTGCAATGGGCTATTAATCCTATTTAGTTTAAAGCCATGTTTAAACTTCCATTCACTTTATTTCTCACCAAGGGACTCCAGGACCCTGATTTATTTTGCAGAACCACAATCCCAGGTTACTACTCCTCTTATACTATTTAGAAGAATCTCATGAGATTCTAGAACCTCCCAACAAGAAAATATATTTGGGAAATTATGTTGCTTGGCTAAATCTCCATGAAGGAGAATAAGAGTGTTGATAAGGATGAAAGTAAATGCTTCCTCCTTTCTGGTGGTTTCCATGAGGGTGTGTTGCCCCTAAACACCCTGGCCTTCTGCTTCACCCACAGCCCCTCCTCCTGGAGATGAAGTGAGTTACCTGACTCGAGACCGGAGTCGAGCAAGCGGGTGCGGCCAGCTCGTCCTCCTTCCTTCCTGGAGCCAGGTCCCCACAGGAAGTATCATTCTTCTGGGCTCTCCCCTGCCATCTGTTTACAGAAGCAGACCCCCAGTAGGGACCCACGCTGCCTGTGACCACTGGACCTCAGTAGTGGCAAGCACACTTTGCTGCACACCCAAGCCCTGTGCCCCCAAATCAGCTTTAGCAATGAGAAAGGAAATCGAATCACAGACCCCCTGAGAGCCCTCTCCCTCATAAAATGCCTCCCAAATCCAAAACATGCACACACAGTTAGTGATGCGCTGGCTCTTTCTCATCTCACTTCCTTACTGCCCAGCAGACCAGCAAACCCCAGGTTTGGACCCAAAGAATGTCACCTGAGGTTATAGATGGTCCCAGCTTTCACAGTACTTCCCAGCACCTAACCTATATCCCTCCCTTTGTTGCTCGAGTAGTGAATGAAGTTAAGGTAAATAAAAAGCACAGTGCTGTCAGCATAAAATAACATTTGGCAAATTCACAATAATGAAACAATATGATAATGGGCATTAACACTTGGGTTCCCTAGGACTGTCAGTGGGTGAGCTCATCCACGTGGCTAAATATTCTGGAATTCAGTGGGAAACCTGACAGCAGAAAGCCAGAGTTCAGATCCTGGCTCATCCTTTCACCTGAGGGATCAGATAAAAGTTACTCCCTTCTTTAAGACATTTAATTAGAATTAAAAAGGAGGAATAGGCTACAGTCTAGCCTACTGTAGAGATCAGATGAGCTAATAAAGCTGAAAGGATATGTTACTATCAGTAATAGTCTAAATACTCAAGAACTAACACTTCAAATTAATAAAACTTTATTTAGTTCATTATTATTTAAATTCGAATAAAAATAATTGGGCAACTTTTCAAATTTTTCTAATTAAAAAACAAGAACATACTTATGGTAAGAAATTTAGAAAACAGAGAACAGCATAAGAAAGAAAATTAAAATCACTCTTAATTCTGCAATTCAGAAATATACTCTTAACATGGCAGGATCATTTTATCGAATTGTTTTCTGAGTATGGGACATCATATCAGTTCTTATTTGGCTTTATGTTTAAGGGGGCCCCCATGGTTCTCAGCTGGAAGTGATTTTTGCCCCTTTCTCTTCCAGGGGCGTTTGGCAATGTCTAAAAGTATTCTCTTTGTCATGTGTGTATTAATGAATAAAAGCAAGGAATTCTGCCTAAATATCCTACAATGTGCAAGACAGCCCACAATGAAGAATTTCTAGCCCAAAATGTCCATAGTGACCTAACCTCATATGACAAAGCATCAGGGCAGCTTTCCCTACCCGAAACAGCCACTGTTATTTGATGCGGCACACAAACACCATGGGAGGAGTAATATTTAGAACAGCATTTAGAAAACCGAATGAAGAGGATACTTGTGAGTCTCCAACCGCAATCTGCACTCCATTGTTCCACTCCAAATCCGTGACGTCAATACAACATAATACAAGCGTAATTAGGAAACAACATTCCCAAACTGTTAGCCACTTTGCCACACATCCGATTAGCTGTTGATATAAGTCATTCTCCATTATATATCCCCAAATTATCTGATTGTATTAAAGATATTTATCCTGACATTTTCCTCCTATTATATGAAATGTCTAAGAGTAGACCAGAAATGATTTTCCTTCCCAGTTTCCTCAAACTAAACAATAACCACTTCCACTTCCATCTCTTGGGTCCTCCTGTGCCCCCCTCCCCACCTCCAGTCCTAAGCTGCAATCCACTTGGGCACTTTGGTTTCACATTCTTTTCCCAATTAGGTTGGAAATACCTGACAAAAGGAAATCAACCTTTATTTCAAAATATGGGAAGACCAGGAATTAGAAAACCTGAATTCAGTTCTGTTTCTTATTGGTTACCATTAAATAGGTTCATTAATCTCACTTAGTGTCTTTTGTTTGGATATAAAGTGACCTAATAGTTCCAAGAACCACCCTGATGACCTCAAACAGTTGCTGGGAAGAAACTCTTCAAAGAGCAAAATGTGTCTTGAAATAGGTAACCAACAAGGACCGAGTGGAGAGCACAGGCAGCTATACTCAATATCTTGTAATAGCCTATACTGGAAGAGAGTGTAAAAAAGGAATATATATTTACACATATATAACTGAATCACTTTGCTGTACACCTGAAACTAACCCAACGTTATAAATCAACTATATTTCAATAAAAATTTTTAAAAAAGGAAAATGGGTCTTGAAGTCTCTGAAAATGTTGAGCCACCAGACAAAGTACACAAAAGTAAAAACAGTGTGCTTACAGCAGGCGGCGTATAACGTGGCCCTGATGATCTGCATTTCCCAGGACTTGTGTCCTTGTAGTCCCCTCCCCTTGAGTGTGGGCTGGACATATTAATTCATGTCTAAGGATTAGAATATGGCAGAAGAGATGGAACATTAACATTTGGTTATAAAAAGACAGTGGCTTCTGTCTTGGGTGCTCTCTCGGGTCACTTGCTCTGGGGGAAACCAGTTGTCCTGAGAAGTGGCCTTGTGCAGACATCCACAGGAGCCTTCCAGCTGCCACGTGAGTGAGCTCGGAAGCAAAGTCTCCACCATCTGAGCCTTGAGACCCTTGCAGTCCCAGGTAACACCTTTGATTGCAATTAAATCTTCAGAGTAATTCAGTTGAATTTCGGTTTTAACAGTAAAATTAAGACAGATCCAAGGACTCAGGAGAAGAGATACAGAGGGGAGATTTTTTGTAAGTTCTATACTGATATTTCTGACTTAAGTCCCTGGAGATCTGATCACTGATCAATACCAAATATTGAACAGACAAGGTAAGGCATTTGGTACGCTTGAACAGAAGGCGACTCATTTCCTACTGGCATGGAACTTCTGAAATTTTCAACAATGATGTTAGGTTTGATGAAAGAGATGGTTTTTCGGCCTTTCTGCTACTCTGCATTAACATAGCATACTTGGTACAGTGCCTGTATACTTCAGTGATAAATGGCATTCGTGCAGCTTTCCCAAACGCAGAAGGAAAGATAATTAAAACCAAACATCTCATCTCAGAGATGTGTGAAGATTAATAAAATGATTCCTGTAAAGGTCCCTGAGCTTTTGGAAAGAAGAATACACCATACAACATATTACTATGTAGTTTCATTTGTAGTGATGTGAGGCAGTTTATAAGCACTTTACATCAAATGAAAAACATAATTAGTACTCCATTAATGCTTCAAAGGTCATTTTATATACAAGGCAATAAATGTAAAATTTGAGGATTTAATCATAAATTAATTTATTGCACAGCATATGTTATGTATATTAAGAGATATATTTTAGAATTTAACTAATTATAAAAATGATAAAATAAGAACAATGCAGGTAAGCTACTTGATTTTCTTCAATTTAAAACTAGATAAAAAGACTTTGAAGAATCCTTTACTGCTCTCTTTCTGTGTGAATTCCAAATTAAGGACAGGCTTCTGCAGACAAATACAGTTAAATGTGGAAAAGAACTTTCTTCAACTATGTTTTTGAACTTTCAATCTAGATGCAGTGGATGGGCTGGATTGGAGTAGAGAGAAGGTGTAGGTGAACAGATCAGTTAGGACTGATGCAAAAGTTCACAGAACAGGTCATAGGGTCTAGACTTTGATGGTGATGGTGGAAGTGGGAAGAATGGAGGCAAAAAAGAAATATTATTTAAGAATTGTCAGGTCTTGTAACTATCAGTAAAAAACAGAAAGTGGTCCTTTTTCTCTAAAGAAACTGCCAGTATGAAGACATGGAAGAGTACTGAGTCCATTCCAGCTGCTGTGACAGAACTCTACAGACTGGTGTCTTATTTATTTCTCCCAGTTCTGGAGACTAAATCCAGGATTATGGCACCAGCAGATTGGGTATTTAGTGAGGGCTTCTTGGTTCATAAATGGGGCCTTCTTGCTGTGTCCTCACAAGGTGGAAGGGGCTAGGTAGCTCTGTAGCACCTTTTCGTAATGGCACTAATACCACGCAATAGGGCCATGGAAGAGAAAACCACAGGCTCAAAATGGCATCACTTGTGCTAAATCCCATGATACCAAACCCAGAGGTCATATTCAACTTAAATGCAGTTTCGACCTTCCTAAGAAATGTAATCTTAATCAACCAGTCTGGAATTTTCTGGTCAGCAAGGGTCACGTAGGCCCTCTCCACCCTCCTTCCTTTAAAAACCATCCACTTTGGACAACCCCTCACAACACTCTTGTATTACACTTGTTAAATGGGGTGATGATCGATTCATGAGCTGCCTAATAAAGTCAATTAGACCTTCAAATTTACTCGGTTCAATTCTGTTTTCTAACAGACTGATGGCAGCAACAAGATCTGACGTGAACTTCCGACGGCCTTCAGGGAAAAAACAGGAAACACAGGCGTGGCTCCCACAAACCCCATTTTGAGTTCACTGTCTTTCTCGCTGTTTCCAAGGGCCTTTGGTGAGGTTCTGTGGGTTGAGCTCTGCTCTCTTTTGCATCCAAGCTCCCGCTCTAATTGTCTTTTCAGACCACAATTCTCAGGTTTCTGAGTGGGAAACTCCAGCCCTCAGCTCTGTGCCTGGATTCCATGTTGGAAACTGCTGACAGTTTAGTCTACAGTTCTCCATTTGTTTGAAATCAGTCTGCAGTCCATATTCTGTGAGGTTTGCTGGCTCAACCCTTTCTTCCAATTCAAAGTACCATGGGAATTATTGGCGGTTACCAGCCAGGGTTGGATTTGGTTCTGATGTAAAATCCTGACTGGGTCTGGGATCAGACTTCGTCTAATTTGAGCTGGACTGGGTCAGTGGGAGGCCTCAGGTGAATATTAAGTAAAGGCTAGTTACTAATGGGAAAAAAAATAAAGAGCCACAAACATTGGTGGGCACTGACCGAGCATTGAAAGGCTGTTAGAGCTCTCACCACCTCCCAACTCTGCAGCAAAGTCCCTCTTAGGTATTATTTTGGCTCCAAAAAACCCAAAGGCCTAGATAAAAGAAATGGGTTATTTATATGCAAAGAGTTGAGCATGTCACCTACCAGCACACCTGCTTATTTTATGTTTAAGAATTATAGTCCCTGAAGCTGCAGATATTTAGCAAAATGGCAAAGATTTACTAAAAACAACCTAGAATTGCAAAGGCCATTATGAGGAATGTTCCAAATAGATAAGACAATATATAAAGTACACTTAAAAACGAGGGCTCCCATATTAAACAGAGTGAATACCTATTGCAATTAGTATGCAGAAGACTCCAAACGTTTTCAAAATTCCAAGATAACTTCATTGAAAGATTTGTTGCAAAGGCTGATGAAAAATTAAAAGCACAAAAGTATCTAAAACAACACCTGATTCTCCCACATCTAACCCTCCTAGGGGTTCATTATCAAAACAGTGGCCCAGAAGTTGATGTCTCCAGTTGTAATTACCTAGGACACTGGAAAAACGATTGTCCTCAAAGCCCCTATGCAAACTGGTCAATATTAACTTAAATGCCCACACATGGGCCCCTCCTGGAGTAGAAGAAATTCTTAGGGATTTTCTGGTAAACTGATATATTATTCCCTTAAACAGCCAAGAGGAAACTAAAATTAAATTTTATGGGGTTATTCAATACTGTCCAAAATATTTACTGTTTGTCCTGGTTAAAACCTGACAAGATATTTGAAAGGATTTAATAACTCTGATCAGAAAGTTGGCCAAATTGGAAACTGATATTCAGGGCCTGATAGGAATTCGTTAGGCCTTCTTAAATGTACCCAGAGGAAAAGAAACTTTCCAAAAATAGGTGGATGGGTGTGTCAGTCCTTTTTGCCAATTCCAAAACCTCCCCTATTTATCTCAAAATACTTGTAGGTATTGGGATATTAAAGATAGAATTGTCCTCCAAATATACCCCCAAATTTTCTTGTGGAGATACCTTTTCTGGGCCTTTGTGATGTAGATTTACTACCCCCTTTTTCTCTAGAACCTAAAAGCCATTCTTTGAAATGCAAATGTTTTCATCAGGAAAATAAAGAAAGAGAGAGAGAGAGAGAGAGAGAGAGGAAGTATTTGGAAATTGGGCTAATGAGAAATCTTACAAATCTTCTCCAGAAACATCTGTCTGCATCTGTCTATATGTTGTGTGTGTGTCCATATAGGTATGTCGTAATGGGAGATATTTTTCTACCAGCGGATGGTATTGCCAAAGTTAACTTGTAAAAGAGCTCTATTTAGCTGGTTTGAAGACAAGCTTTTAAGGATTAGGCATTCTAAAGTAATCAAAAATATAACAGAAACTAAGCCAATGCTTTTCAAGTTCACTTGAAAACTAGTAAATAAAAGCTAGTTTACGTTTACTAGTTTAACTAAAACAGGCTTGCCCTTAAAGTTATCAACTTTGAATATAACGCAGATAAACAACTTTCATTCTACCTCAGTTTATTAGTCTAATATGTTATCTCTGTTACAAAATTTGTCAGCCAAAATAACTTAGAATGATGGCTGATTTTGTCTAATGTTTCAAGCAGTTTTCCTGGGTAATCTAAACATAACTGTTAAGGGCAAGTAAGTAAAATCAATGAAAGTAGGATAAAAAGATTTTTCCAGTGAACTTTCCAAATAAGTTTTCTAAATCTTTTCGGCAACCTGAAACCTTAAAGTTTTGCTAAGATTAAGTTAAATGACGAAAATGTATTAAATATCCAGATCATTTCCAAATAATATAAAATAGTGAAGCATTAATTACTGAACACAGGTTGATCTACTTTTATTGCAGAGAAGCTAAAGATAAAATTGGTTCTACTAGCAAACATGTTTTAGGCCACAGTGAAAGCCATATTTCTAAAAATTAAGTCAAGTGAGTCAGAAAGAGAAAAACAAATATGGTGTAATATCGCATATATATAGACTCTAGAAAAATGGTACAGATGACCTTATTTGCAAAGCAGAAATAGAGACACCGATGTAGAGAACAAATGTATGGATGCCAAGGGGGGAAGGGGGGGTGGGATGGATTGGGAGATTGGGATTAACATACCTACACTATTATGTATAAAACAGATAACTAATGAGAACCTACTGTATAGCACAGGGAACTCTACTCAGTGCTCTGTGGTGACCTAAATGGGAAGCAAATCCAAAAAAAGGGGATATATGTATACATACAGCTGATTCACTTTGCTGTACACCAGAACGTAACACAACACTGTGGAGCAACTACACTCCAATAAAAATTAATTGTAAAAAAGTATTTGTGGGCTTCCCTGGTGGCGCAGTGGTTGAGAATCTGCCTGCCAATGCAGGGGACATGGGTTCGAGCCCTGGTCTGGGAAGATCCCATGTGCCGCGGAGCAGCTGGGCCCGTGAGCCACAACTACTGAGCCTGCGCGTCTGGAGCCTGTGCTCCGCAACAAGAGAGGCCGCGACAGTGAGAGGCCTGCGCACCGCGATGAGGAGTGGCCCCCACTTGCCGCAACTGGAGAAAGCCCTCGCACAGAAACGAAGACCCAACACAGCCAAAAATTAAAAAAAATAAATAAATTAAAACAAAAAAAACAACAAAACCCAAAAAACATGTAGGGAAAAAACCAAGTCAGCTACAACATTAAAAAAAAAAAGTATTTGTAAATTTGCCAAACCACAGAATGCTAATGTAAAAGACAGTACATAATTGCTTACCTCTTCATTTTCACTAGAAATTAAAGGTTTCTAAGGGATAAAAATTCTAACATAGGTAACTGAAGTTACTAGAAATAATAAGGGAAACAAGCAAGATAAGTAGGATGTGTTCTGGGGTAAGAAAAGGTATGAAGAATGAGAGGCATTTTTGTTAGGGGAAATGAGAATATTTTTGTCTAAACTGGAAATTCTAGTTATTAAGGACAGATTTCCCTTGTGTAGTCAAGTTGATTAAAATTTGGATTACTACTATAAGGGTTTTAAAAATTAAGCTCTAGTATCAAGAGTTTACTTATGTAAAACTAGAATTTAATTTTCTTTCATCTGCTAAATAGACAAGTAGTCTATTTCATATTGATCTGTGATCTTATTTAGTCAAGTGTCTAAACCTTTTGATACCTTTGACAAACTTCCCTGGAAATCAAATTCTAAAAGTGAAGTCTTTTGACCTCAACTAGCTTTGGAGATTTTCAGATGGTCCCTGAAATATTTGAAAAGATTTCTTCTCTCTCCTTATAAAAGGAGAGATATTAAGCTAATTAGTTTCATTTGGTATTTTATCAATAAATTGAATGGGAAGCATTGTCAAATAAGTGATGCTAAACCTTTCTGATTAAATTTGTCTAAATCTATGTTAATAATACAAATATTCTAGAAATTGTGTGAGATTCCAAGAAATCTGATATGTCCTGGTACAATTTTACCACTTGTAATTCTAGTTTTTATCTTAAAATATTGTATGACATGCTCTGGGACCCCAATAAGAAATGGGCAACAAGTAAACAAGCTTCTTACTGTTGTTCTCTCACCTTCTGAAATTGGTGTCATCAAAACTGAGAGCTACACTAAAAGTTTTGAACCTGACTATCAGGGGTACCCTGGCTGACTTTCAGGCAACAGCAGCAGCAACTGAATCTGTAAAGATTGTGGCACATGTGGATGACATCCATTCTGCTTCTGCAAAAAATGATCCCTCAGTGCCAGATTTCTGCCATCCTGATGTCTTTGTAATGTGGCAACAAATCTGCTCTTGAATCAGAGAAGTTAAGATGGGTAAACAATGGCTGTAAGTTAAAGGAACAGTCAGGGTTATGGGAAACCCAAGATGGCCCCTTGGTTCTTCCTGGCTTCCTGGCAAACCTGATTTTCGTTTTTTGCAATCCTTCACCCATCGCAGTGCATTTAAGAAAAACTAACTTTGTCCCTAGAGCCCTCAGACCTCGTCCCTCTGGACCCTTTGAACACCTGCAGCTTCAGATGTTCATTCCACTGCCACTTAGTAGTGGGTTATCAATATGCCCTTGTTAACGTGTGTTTATGCATATTTTCCAGATGGGTTGAAGCCTTCCCCTGCTGCAAGACTGATGCCCTCACAGTGGCAAGGACACTGTTAGAAAATGTGTTTCTCATTGGGGGTATACCTTCCACAGTCTCCAGTGATCAAGGCACCCACTTCACCGGGCAAATCATATGAGCCTTAACAAAAACCCTGCAAACTTCTTGGAGTTACCACGGTCCCTCTCACCCTCAGTCATCAAACAAGGTTGAGAGAACTAATGGAAAAACTGGACTCAAGCAGAATGAGAATTAATAACATGGGACTGAATGAACTGACGAGGATGACTATAATGTAACAAATTTGTGTTTGAAATATTGCTGGTTCTTTAATGTTTTTTTCAGATTTAAAGAAATCTTTTAAGCTATCAACAATTTGGTAAGATATACCCTTGTGAATAAAGATAAAACATTTACTTAATCTTCCTACCTGATCCTCCAGAATTCAGAAATTCTCAGTGAGTATTCTTATTTCCATGACAGTATATTTGTTGCATAAGTTCAATGAGAATCTGTTCTCCTTGTAACAGGGCACAGTTAGAAACATTGGCTATATTACTAAGGATTTGACTGAAATGTCATGTTTGAGAGAAATATGCAGACTCAGATACGACCAGAGAAATATGCAGACTCAGATATGCCCAGTCAAGGAACTGCTTGGAAAAATCAACCTGGTACCTTGCTTACGAAGTTCCAGCAAAGCAGTCTTAAAAAAAGAACTTATACAGTCAGTCATTATCCAGTTGTCTTTGAGGTTTTGTTATACACCTGTAAACTGAACTGGATCATGCATTCTTCTATAGTTTCCTCAAATATCTGGCTAGGACTCAGCAAACTAACGTTTCCAATTTTCTCCCACCCTTCCAGTTTGGAATCACTAGGAATGAAGGCAGCCCTTGAGCCCCCGTGGAAGGGACCTCACAAAGTGCTCCTGATAACTGACACTGCTGAAAAGCCAGAAGGCATTCAGACTTGGGTACATACCTCACAGCAAGGAGGACCCCACCTGGCATCTGATACTGTACAAATGCTGGAGATCTCGGAATCAAACGCATGACTTCATACTCAAACATGAAAACCTTTCTTCTTGTCTTTCCTTTATTCTGACATGTAACACCCTCTCTTCACCCCACTTTCCCATGGTTAACTGGATCAGATAAGTCCCCACTCACTAAGAAATCTCACCAGCAACACCCATCTTTGTGAGGCATTTAGGATAACTCTTTATTTTAGGCTATGAGATTCTCGTCCCACATGTGCTAAAAAACGGACTGATCCCTGGCTTAAATGAGTAAATGCAGCAATCCTTGTGAATAAATCTATTCCCTGGTTAGGAACAGATACAAATGGGAATATGATCGGAAACCTCTCTTTAACTCTTGGAGGCACTGCAGATTCCACTGCTAAAACACTAACTACCTAACAAAAATCATTAGACTTTCTGGCCAAGATTGTTCTTGTTAATAAGATAGCCCTGTATTATCTTTTAGCTGAGCAAGGAGGTGTGTGAGAACACCATCCGCTCTACCTGGATGGACATTTCTGAGGAAAACTGAACGTTACATCAGATCACTGAGCAAACCACTTGGTTTAAAGGGGTGACTCCTTCAACGGGGTCTCTCTTTGATTGGTTTCGGTCTTGGGGACCATCGCTCTGAAGACCACTCCAAACACTGAGAATTTTTCTGCTAATTATAATCATAATAACCTCCCAGTGCACTGCATTCTCTCAAAAGTATGTTCACAGCCCACTAACCGCCAGACAAATTGTCTCCCTAAGATGGGAACATTGGAAAAGGAACGAAGAGAATGACTTAAAATTTGTGAACCCGGAACTGTGGATAGTACAGAGACTAAACAAAAATCTCATGCCACAGTTCACACCATGGATCAACTAAACTGTAAAGCAGTAGCTGAGAATGACACTAATGCCTTAATTTTTTATCACATCTCTCCATTAAGCTAAGAGTCTAATCAAAAGGGGGGAATTGTTAAAGAGAAAGTGAAATCACCGGACCAAAATGGTGTCACTTGTGCTAAAGCCTATCAGACAAAACGTAGACTTAATACGTGACTTAACTGCAGTTTCCACCTGCCCCAGAAATGTAAACTTAACCAACTCATTCCAAAATCTGGAATTTTCTGGTCAGCACCAGTGAGGTTATCTGCCATGTGGGCCCTTTTCATCCCTAGAGGAAGAATAAGAAATCCGCATGATAAAAACCTCTGACCTCCCCTTTCCCCCAAAAAAGAAGATGTTCTGGCCTAAAAATAATTTTTTTTTTTTTTTTTTTTTTTTTTGCTAGTAGCTCCCTTGTCCTCCTTCCTTCCCATAAAAACTTTCCATTTTGTACAATCCCTTGGAGCACCCTTCCACTTGCTAGATGGGATGCCGCTTGATTCATGAACTGCCTAATAAAGAAAATTAGATCTTCAAACTCACTCAGTTAAATTTTGCTCTTTAATAGGGCTCTACCCTTATGACCTAATCACCTGCCAAAGGCTCCACCTCCACCTCACACTAGGCATCGGGTTTCAACATAGGAATTTTGGAGGGGCAAACAGAGTTGGACCATAGCATCCCACCCCTGCCCCTCCCCCCAGTTCATGTTCTTCTCACATGTCATCAACTCAAGAGTCCAAATCCAAGGTCTCATAAATATCATCTAAGTAAGATGTGGGTGAGACTCCAGCTATGAACCTATAAAATCAAATATGTTATGTGCTTCCAAAATACAGTGATGGGACAAACAGAGGAGAGACATCCCCATTCCAAAGGGGAGAAAGAGAAAGGAAAAATGAGTAACAGGTCCAAGGTAACTCCAAAATCTAATGGAGCGAACACTAAACCTAAGTCTCGAGAACAATCCTCCTGGACTGCCAGACCCAGTAGGGCAGGAGCTGGGCCCCCGAGGCTCAGGGCAGTCCTGCCCTCATAGTTTTGCTGGGTGCACACTTCACAGCCGCACTCCTTCAGGTGAGTGCCCGCATCGCTCCCAGACTAGAATCGCATGCCACGGCCTCTACAGGCTGGGCGGGGGGTGGCCCTGCCCCCTCGGCCCTGCTGGAGGCTCTCTGCAGTGGCCGTACGCCCACAGCAGCCCTCCGCCTGGGGTGCATACCAGGCAGCAACCCTGCCAGCTGCGTCAACCCTGGGTGGCTCCAGGCTGCTCCACCCTTTAAAATCTAGGTGGAGGAGCCAAGCCCCCTGTGCCTTGCTGGACCCGGTGCATGCCCACTGGGGGCTGCTGGAGCCACACCTGGGGCAGCCTGCAAAGTGAGGAGGTGCCCACAGCAGCAGCTTCTCCTTTGAAATTGCTCTGACTCCCAGACCCATGCACTCAGGGCCTGAGATGAGAGGGGCGTGATCTCCAAACTGTCTTGGACAACAGGTCCTGGTTTTCATTTAGACGGATGACTAATCTTCCCACCGTCTTGATGAAGAGCTCCCGGTTTCTGTTGAGATGGCCAAACCATGCCAGTATCCTTACCAAAGTAGGCCAAACCCTTTCTATTCTCTCCCAAAGGAGCTTTTCCATTCCTTTCCATATGAACAGGCTGAGAATTTTCCAAACTCAAATTCTGCTTCCTTTCTGATGAACAATTTTGTCTTTTTTCTCTCTTCTCATATTTTACTATAAGGATTCACGAGAGGCCAACATTTTGCTGAAATATTTCCTCAGCCGAATAGCCAACCTCATCGCTCACAAGTTCTTCTTTCCACAAAACACTAAGACATGAGCAAAATTCAGCCTTTCTACTTTATAAAAAGGATCACCTTTCCTTCAGTTTCTAATAACATATTTCTCGTTTCTGTCTAAGACCTCATCAAAATGGCCTTTACCACCAAATTTCTACCAACATGCTGTTCATGACCACTTAGATATTCTCTAAGAAGATGGTGGCTGTTTCTAGCTCCAAACTCTTGCAGCCTCTACCCAGTACCTGATTCCAAAGCTGCTTCTACATTTTCAGGTGTGCAGCACCTCTACTTCTTGATACCAATTTTCTGTACTAATCAGGGTTCTCCAGAGAAACAGAACCAATAGGAGATCTACCTACCTATCTATCTATCTATCTAGATATATATCTTGACTTAAAAAAAAATGCACAACGTAAGAGCCGTGAGTTGAGTTTATTCAGTGTCTTCCTGAGGACTATAGCCCGGGAGACAGCATTTCGGATAGCTCTGAGAAACTGCTCCAAAGAGGTAGGGAGGGAGGTCAGTATACATGTGATTTTTGTGAAGAGGGTACATGCAATCATACATCTCAGTATACGGTTGCCGCTAGCCACGAGGAACAGATACCCTAGTTAATGGGTTCAGTGCTTTTCTAAGTATGGGAAGATGCAAGAGTCCAGGTTTATAAAATATTTCTCCCGAAAATATCTAACTATCCAGAGGCCTGTTCTGACAATTCTCCTAGAGCACAGAGTGCCTCATTCCTGACCTCTGTCCTGATTCCTTTCAGGATGTGTTGACTGTCAGCAACTGCAGTAGCTAATGACTTAATTCTTATAGAACTGAGTTTCTGGCAATATATAAGAGGAGATTAATTACAGAAATTGGCTCAGGTGGTTCCAGAGGCAGAGAAGTCCTATGAGCTCCATCTGCAAGCTAGAGAACCAGGAAAGACGGGAATGTAATTCAGTATGAGCCCGAAGACCTGAGCATTGAGGGGCTGATAGTATAAGTCAGGATCTGAGTCTGAAAGCCTGAGAACTGGGAGTGCTGATGTCCAAGGGCAGGAGAAGATGGATGGTTCAGCTCCAGGAGACAGAGAGAGAATTAGCCCTTCTTCTGCCTTTTGGTTCTAATCAGGCCATCAGTGGACTGGCCCACCCACACTGGGGAGGACCATCTTGTTTACTCACTTCACCAATTCAAATGCTAATCTCTTCAGAAAATACCCTCAAATACACACCTAGAAATAATGTTTTACCAGCTATCTGGAAATCTCTTACCCACTCAAGTTAACCCATAACATTAAGCATCACAAATGCCATCCAAAGAGCTTTCTGTGACGATGGAAGTGTCCTAGACCTGCACTGTCCAATGTGGCAGCTACTAGACACAAGTGGCTATTGAGCCCTTGAAATGTGGCTACTGCACCTGAGGGGGCTGAACTTTCCATTACATTTTATTTCAATTAATTGTAATTAAAATTAAAAAGTCCCTTGTGGCTAATGGCTACCATACCGGCCAGTGCAAATCAAGAAGAATTAATAGCATCAAAAGGGCCATTCGTAGGAAAAGGGAAGGCAGAGACAAGAGTTTGCTTGGGAAGAAGTAGGGGGCACCGATAATGCATGAGTATATCCCATAAGAAAAGAGTCCATCGCAACATCATGTGGTGAAAAAGTAGGATAAGAACTACAAGCCATCCTTTAAAAAATGTAAAATCCCTGCTATTCTTAGTGCCCTTCAGGGTTCACTCTTTGCAGTCTCTTTTTCTCTGTAAGTACCATTCTCCTGGTACACATTCCATTCACACCACGTATTGACAGCCGAACACACTACCCAGGAGGTCGTGTGAGGGAGGAGAAATTCAGCCCTTGTAAAAGCAAGCAGATACTAAAATATCAGGGGCAGAATTTTGTGGAGTGAATCTATCCCACTTCCTTGAGGTCATCGTACTGACACTTATTAAAGGCACGTGATTTCATTATGTGAACACTGAGCAGACCACGATACAGTCAGAGTTGATGTATGGAATAAAATTCAGAGAACAGTAATAAAGGCTTTTCACAATTGCAATAATAACTCATAAAGGAACAGATATCTGGTGCAAGAAATGTTTTAGGTTACAGCTGCTAACTTAACAGAATATGAGTATATCGTGCTTCTCTTCCCCATTTTCAGATTTCCAAAACTTCCCTGAGGTTATGTATAATTAAACAGCTTACTAGCTAATGGAAGTTCGCATTTTTTGTTTTCCTTTAGCTACTTTCCAAGGGATAAATGAAATGTGGTTCTGTGTTATATTTGAAACTTCAAATACTATGCATAATAAAAATTAACGTGAATAATGGGAACTTTTCAGGTTTTTTTTTAATCTCAATGGATTTTGTAAAAGGTACAAAGTATTAGATCTGTGTACTCGGTAACAGTTTATTTATACCATGGGTATGTTTGTACACAAGTTGATTACTTCTGTATTTATTGCTTTTGATCAGCAAACAGCTTTCAGAAACAGGTATACCTTAGCAGTATGCTGCTATACGTAAGCATAATAATGAAACAGTTTACCAAGTTCACCCCAAAAGGTATAAGCTTTCATCTTATATATGATTACGGCTTTGTCATGACATGATGTTACAGTATAAGGCCCCTCCCAGCTTTAATATTCTATGAGCCTATAGTGTTCAAAATGTGAGAACGCCACACTTTGCATATTAGACTGTTTTTCAGGTCACAGTTTCAAAAACAAAAAAGTCTGTTAGGTGGGTTTCTACGCTCTTCACGGTGGTGATGTAGAGGCATGATGGATTCAATTCAGCCTGTGCTCCCATGAGGATATATCCCACTAACGCAGTGGTTTCCATACTATGCTATTACCCAGGTTGCAGGTAGATAGGGGAACACACTGCAGGTAGCTGCTTCTCAGCTTCTGCCTCAGCCCAGACAGCTTGGTTTTTAATGTTTTATCTATTGACATTCCTGGTAAGGTTTTGTTTTAAAAGCGGTTCTGTTATTAAAACCAAAGAACAGAAAGGAACACAATATTGCAAACACACACACTCACTATACACATACAGACGTGTATGCACACTCAGCATGCATCTGTGATGATTTTTTCCCCATCTGTCCCTCCAGATCCACCGTCTGCCCATCTGACCCTGCCCTGCGCTCCAGGAGGCTGACCTGTAGGGACAAGTCATGAGTTGCCCTGTGCATTGTCCCCTGGCTCCCGTGGAGCTTTAGGCAACAGGAGGTCCATTCAGGAGCCTCCAGAGCAGGAGAGGTGGAAATTAGATGTTTCTTTCTGCTCTCTCACCAAGGAGTCCGGGGGGATGGCTGTGTCCCTCGAGTGGTCTACTCCCCAGAATTGCCCTCTCCAAGGCCACTGACCACTCACGTCAGAACTGTGCACTACCCTTTCTCATCCCCTAAACCCTGCCCAGAACTCTGTAAAGAGTATTTCATTAGACTCTCCTCAAGTGACCCAGGCTGAGAGTGCCATTTGTTTCTCGCTGGGACCCCAAGTAATACACACTTACTTCTGCACATACATCATCATGTGCACACATGAGTGTACACACACGCATACACATGCACACATAGAGAAAACTCCCACCTCCATGCAAACTACCACAATATCAACATCACCGTAAACAAAGGAAAGAGAAGATGCGCATCTCTCCTATTTGTAATTTCTCTAAATGGATATTTTCCCTGGAATTACACAGAAAATTCACTTTTAAAGAGATGCAGTGTTTTTTAATATTAGAATAAAATTTTATTCAATTCTTCAGTTTTTTAAAAGTCCTCTTTACTGTAATTTGAACTGGGCATACCCTTCAAATCAGCAATTACACTTCTAGTAAAGTATCCTTTGAAAATGTGCGAGCGCACATCAATGTATGCTTAAGGGTGTATATAATAGGGGAAGAGCAGCATTATATAAAATTTTTTAAATTGGGAAAATCCTTAATGGCAATCCTTAGGGAACCAAATTTTGGTATGTTTACACTATGTAATACTATGGAGAGAATATAAAGAATAAGAATAGGATCTGAAATGGAAAGAGGTTGCAACAAGTTGAATTACTGACAATACATATAGTATTATTCCTATTTATAAAATGATTACACACATCTGGGTATATTTACACATGTTAAGTCATGTGGGTGGTTCTGGAAGGTGTTTTGCGTGGTTGTCTCTGGAGAGGAAAGTTGGACAGTGGAGGCGGGGTGGCAGGTGGCAGATGGGGACTGCATGCAACTGTAAATCGGTGAGAAGAGCTCTAATTATTTGATAGAAAATACCCCCAACATATGAATCAAAACTATGTATTCCCCAACACTACTTTTTCACCTCTTAATCATTTAGTGTAAAAAATATCAACGTGGAAAAGCAAGTACACCTGTCCTTAACCGTGTCTGTTTATATTGAATAGAATTACGTAAGTAGGCAGTTTTGTTTGTTGGTTTTCTTTTGCTTTTTTGCAGTCTCACATGTTGCTGACTCATGCTGCCAAAAGCTCCTATTGGTGCTTTGACCATTTTTTGGAGGGGAAGGTAAACGCCCTAAGTTATTTGACTCTTTTTACATAGTTTAAAATTCACATTTTATCTAGTTATAACTATTTTCTCCTTATCAATAATTATTAGCCAAACAAAGACTATCACTCTATTGTGTGTTTATGGAGAAAAATAAAAATTCAGGGGGCTTCCCTGGTGGCGCAGTGGTTGAGAATCTGCCTGCTAATGCAGGGGACACGGGTTCGAACCCTGGTCTGGGAAGATCCCACATGCCGCGGAGCAACTGGGCCCGTGAGCCACAATTACTGAGCCTGCGCGTCTGGAGCCTGTGCTCCGCAACAAGAGAGGCCGTGATAGTGAGAGGCCCGCGCACCGCGATGAAGAGTGGCCCCCGCTTGCCACAACTAGAGAAAGCCCTCGCACAGAAACGAAGACCCAACACAACCAAAAATAAATAAATAAATAAATAAATTAATTAATTAAAAAAAAAAAAATTCAGAGAGGTCACAATGTAAAATCATCGTGAGAGATGTTTCTCTCTTCTTTAATTTTCAAGTGTCTTGCAAATTTTCCAAAATAGTTTTCAAACAATAGCGAAGAGAATATAATAGCTATTCTTTCCTCTGGTCTGGAAGTTTATATATTCTTCATGTAAAGTGCTCTATCAATGCTACTGAATTATTTTGTGAGGTGAAAATATGGCCAAATAGGAAAATGAGATATCATTTGCTATGAAGAAATTAAAATATCAAGGCAACATACTTTAGAAAGCAACTAAAATTGCTCAAATCCTACAAAGAAAATTGTAAAAAAAAAAAAAAAACAGTATAACAGTAGTTATCAACATGCAAACTAGTGTAAAATATTTACTTTAGGCTTATTTATTTTCAGATATTTTACTTAAAGTTAGAGAAAACATTTAAAATAGAGTTAAATGCTCCCAAAAAATCCGAATTGGCATGATTGTTTTAATATGAGCCAAAGAAATAGTTGCAAATGCATAAAAACAAATAAATAAAAAACTGACCTGGGGCACATTCATAGAAAACATTCAAAAACGTTGATGAGAAGCTTGACAGGTAAAAACTTCAAAATGCTTAAATTTTTGGAAAACTTTCCAGCAATTCTTGGAAATGGTCCATACGTAAAATTTAAAAGTTGTTTGCAAAATAGTCTTTTACATTTATTTAACAGTAATTTTCTGGTAAGTCATCTACTTTGAATCTCTGAGTGATTGTAGGGGATTCAGGAGAAGAAAGAAGAGAAAATTAGGCAGGAGTGCCATGATGACAGACCTTGTATACCATCCTAAGCCATTTGTTATGGGGAGGGTTATTGTGGAATTTTGTAAGTGAGTGATTGAGGTTATTTGATATGCATTTTGAAATGATTTCTTTAGCATCAAGTTGAAGTAAGGTGGGGACAAGATCAACATCACACAATAAGTCAAGTTAGGAAACCATTAAGATAATCCAGCAGAAGAAAAAAAAATGTACAAAGCTGAATGAGCAGAATCAACAAGATTTGAATATTGGGTGTGTGGGAAGGGAGTCTATTATAACTTCCAATCTTGAGCAATGTGTGGGTACCAGAAGAAGGACCTCCCTGCCCTCCAGGATGCCACTTTCCATTATCCTTTCTGCATCAGCCTCTCCCTACAGAGATGGGGGTCCAGTTGTGGCTGGAGACCAAGAATTTATAGTGATGCCCGTGTAGGGGAGCAAACTTTGCCACCCCAAAATGTCTCTTTGGCGTGTGGATTATTTTGATCTGAAAGCAATCAAAGCCCCAAAGACCCAGGAAGTCTTTCTTTTACCTCCCCCTTAGCTGCCTAAAGAATTTAGATAGAGGGCTTGCTCCTGGAATAGACTATCACCAGAGATACTTGCAAAAAACAAGGGCTAGGTATGGTGGGGTAAACTCTTCGAGATCAGAGTTCTCTCTGTGTCCCACTGTCTCTGCCTCGCCCAGAAAACATTTATTTACCAAACACTTGCTGTTCCATCTCCACGTCAAGTCAATTGCCTCCCTCCCCTTTGAAGTGCCAAACCACTACCCCCAACATCCCCTTTGCCTTTAGCTGAAGACGGTATTTAAAGTGAGGGTTTCAGTCACTTAGGCGAGTTACTCAGTTTTCCTGAGTCTCTCCCACGTATACATGTTGTTAATTTTTTGTGTGATTTTCTCCTGTTAATCTGCCTCATGTCAATTTAATTCTTAGACCAGCCAGAAGAACATAGGGGGATAGAGGAAATTTCTTCCTCCCCGATAGCTGGCGACGAGGATGGGATGTAACTTTATTGTCTGGACACTACTCACCCCAAAGATGCTGCACATAAGAGATGCTGGGACACCTGACAAAAGCCATCAGAAGGTGAGAAGTCTGACCATGTCCATCAGCCTCCTGGACCTCTGCCTGCAGGGTCTGCTGGAAACAAGACTGGTAAGAGTTTTTCTCTTTTCTAAAATTAGATTAGCAGGAGAAAATATTTGTAGGGCTAGGTCCTTGGAAACTTTTGTTGGATTTTCTCCTGCTAATAGATCTCATGTCAATTTCAATTCTTAGACCAGCCAGAAGAACCTAGAAGGGTAGAGGAGAATTTCTTCCTCCCCGACACAAGTTATCAAGGTTAAGGACCCTAATATAGTCAGGCTTTGCCTCCTGGTCCTTTCTCAGGAGGACAGAGTAATGGTTTTCTTTCTCACCCTGACCCTGACTTGTCTAGATCCTTTCAGAGACAGTGACTCCCAGGGAATAACTGTCAAGCAGGGAGGCATCATGTCACTGGCGGGGTAGATGTGTGGCCCATGTTTTAGGAAATATAGTTCCTGAAAGTGGAGCAAGGTGGGCAGATGCAGAAAGCACAGAATCTTTAGAAGTAGTTGACGCTGTTTTCGTCTCTGACAACACAGATCTATTAGGAAATCAAGCAGCAGGCGGGAGGAGGCACCCCACATCAGGGCAGAGCTGCCGTTGGAGGAACGCCAACTGAAAAAGGGAACTGGAGTAGGAGCGTCTTAATATGAACCAGCCTTCCACTGCAGGCCTGCGGAGCTCTGGTCATCCCCCAGTGGGTGGAGAGGGCAGCCAAGAAAAATCAAGCTTGTGAACAAACCATCTAGGTGGATTACCCCACCTTTCAGCATGATTAAATAAGAAAACAGAAATAATATTAGTGAGACAGAAAAATTCCCAACCTGAAGAACAAGGGAAACAGAATAATATCTAGAGGAAGAACATTCAGTAAAAATGACACATGGCAGCAACTAGAAGGGAACTTCAAGCCAAATCCTCAAGAGCAGCGAGAAGACAGGCCTCTGTAACCCAGGAGCTCTGAACAGTGAGGAGGGACAGGTCACGTTAATAAGCAACAACAACTGATAAAATCAAGCAAAATGAAAAGGGAAGGGGCTTTTATAAAGAGGACTAACAAGGAAGCTAAAAATGCAGACTAAAATAAAATCCAGATTCAATACAATAAAGAACAGAACCATTAAGGTACGAATCTAATCAGTGATGGGACAAATTTGAGAAGCTCTTCCAAAGCACAAGAAAAGCTTAAAGAAAGGAAGTGTGATTAGTACAGACATCGTTTCTGTTCTTGAAGAAGAGATGAAAGCAAATAGATGAGAAACTATAATCAAAGAGATGGAAGAGTCCTAGCTAGACAGATTTACAGTTGCTCACCTTATTGAGGCAAGATTAATTAAAAATATTTCCACAGGTGGTATTCCTGAACAGAGAGAATTAAAAATATGCCATTTTGCTTTCACTCTGAAAATGAGAGCAATAAAACAATAAGGATAATATTAATAATTTAAAGTATTACATTTATTGATGTCTTATGTTGTGCTAGTAATGCTTCTAGGAACTTTATGTGTATTCATTCATTTAATTATCTATTATTATTTCTGTTTTGCAGATAAGGAAACTGAGTCAGAGAAAGGGCAAGCAACTCAACAAAATCACACAGCTAGCAAACATCAGAAGTGGAATACAAAGTCAAGTGCTCTAACTATGGCTTTATGTCTTGAAGAATATTAAAAAAAAAAAAACAAAAACAGAAAACAGAATATATACCTTCAGAATAGTGAAGAAGATGAAAACAAAAAAACCAATATGTGTATTCCAAAATAAATAAACAGATATGACAAGCAAGTATATGGACACACACAGAGAAAAAAAAGCACAAAGATGACACAAGTAAAACTAAATGTAACATTATACTAAAACACATCAATCAATTAACTTTCTATTATGGATAAAAAAGCTTTATTAGGCAGAAACCAAATGCCAGCAATGTACGGTGATCCCTTGGTATCCCTGGGGGATTGGTTCCAGAACCCCTACAGATACCAAAATTTGGGGATGCTCAAGTCCCTTATATAAAACAGCATAGTATATGCACATAACCTATGCACATCTCCTGTGCACTTTAAATTATCTCTATATTACTTATAATACCTAACACCATGTAAATGCTATGTAAATAGTTGTAAACACAGTGTAAATGCTAGTAAATAACTATTTTGCCTGCATGCTTGCAAATTCAAGGTTTGCTTTTTGGAACTTTCTGAAATTTTTTTTTCAAATATTTTTTTATCCACAGTGGGTTGAATCTGTGGATACGGAACCAACTGATACAGAGGACTGACTGTATTTCTTGGGAAAAATACACCAAATACAGAGAGATGTAAAAAATGGAAGGAAGTGACAGGATAGGAAAAGATAGATCTGACAAGTGCAATAAAGGGAAATCAGAAATTGAAGTATTAACATCAAAGAAAACTGAATTCAAAATAAAAAATTTGGACTTCCCCAGCGGTCCAGTGGTTAAGGCTCTGTGCTTCCACTACAGGGGGCGCGGGTTTGATCCCTGGTCAGGGAAGTTCCGCATGCCGTGCAGTACAGCCAAAAAAAAATAAAATAAGATAAAATAAAATTTAAAAAAAAATGTAAAAGAGGCAAGGGATAATTTTTCTAAAAAGCACAGTTCTCAAAGGAGATATAATCCCAGGGACAATTCACTTCCTAAAAGCTTATAGGTATCACATACATTTTTACTAAAACATATTAATTATAAACTACCGTTTATATAACACAAAGGGAAATGAACAAATAAAGATGACATTAATATACTATCATTGAATGATCTAATAAATGAAAAATAATCTGCAAGAGATAATAACGTTGATCAATGAGAGGAGGATTCAGTAGAGAGAGAAGTTGACAGATCGTGCAGTGGCAACTGAGTTCTCAGTTGAACCTACAGAGCTCTGGAGCTGGGACAGCCCTCCAGAACTGTCCCAAATTAATTCAAGGAGCCTGGGTTTGTGAATCCCTGCACCAGCCAGGCATTACCCACAGGCAATGCCCAGTTAGAGAACCAGCTGTGAGCCTCCAGTAGCTGATATTCCCAGCAGCCTGAGTAGCAGTACAACCATATCCTAGACAACGTGTAGAGATGTTGCTGGAAGGGGGTGGCCTTTACAAAACAACCTCCGGAAGGGGCTAGGGATGACTTCTCACCCATAATATGTGTGTGGAAGTGATGTTTGCGCTTTGGGGCCGAGTGGTTAAGAAACAGGCGTGCCTTCCTACATTGCAGGTTACGGCTGTCACAGAAGACAACTCCAAGATCCCAGTGGTAAACACAATACAAGCTTATCTCTTGCTAATGCAATGTCCACTGTGCATCCAGACATTTCTCCAGGGCAGCCGTTCTCCATCTGCTGATTCAGGGATCCAGTCTGCTTCAATTGTGAGGCATCCACACTCACCGTGCAGAAGAGAGACGGGAGAAGTGAACTGTGCCTGGGATTTCATTGTCTCTGTCTGGAAGTGACGCGCATTATTGCCACTAACATTTCGGTGGCCAGAACTGATCTAATTAACACCACATAATGGTAAAGGGGAGAGAAGTATCGTCTTCCAGGAGCAAGGAATAAGAAATGGAATCTGGGGAATCTACCTCTCCACTCCTTTTTGACTGTCTGCTAGCTGGAGGGAAATGACTACTACAGAGGTCCAATAATTGATCCAGGATGTACTTTTATAACCACAGCAACTAGATGACTGTCTGGGTGCTCCGGGTTTGTTGTTAAATATGTAGCTGACTGACTACCTGAGTAGATGGATAAACTAGCAAAAACAAGAGCAGTCAAAATATCCATCCACGCTCGCAGATTTAGCGAAAGCTCCGTTGGTCACTGCTGCTCTTAGGAAAACTATACTTTTCAGCTTGACCTTCAAGACCTTCCACGATGTGACATAACCCTTCCTCTAGGGTCATATCTGACCACTTGTGCACATGTAGTTTGCAACACAGTTATCCAAAACTATGCATCATTCCTTCAATAATCATTGTGTCCCTTCTCACACTTCTGAGCTTGTGTCCAGGCTGCGCCCTCTGCCTGGAATGCCGTTTCTCTCCTTATGCTCCTAGCAGCTCATCTGTTTTTTTTAACATCTTTATTGGAGTATAACTGCTTTACAGTGGTGTGTTAGTTTCTGCCGTATAACAAAGTGAATCAGCTATACATATACGTATATCCCCATATCTCCTCCCTGTTGCGTCTCCCTCCCACCCTCCCTACCCCAGCCCTCTAGGGGGTCACAAAGCACAGAGCTGATCTCCCTGTGCTATGCGGCTGCTTCCCACTAGCTATCTGTTTTACTTTTAGTAGTGTATATATGTCCATGCCACTCTCTCACTTCATCCCAGCTTCCCCTTCCCCCTCCCCGTGTCCTCAAGTCCATCGTCTACATCTGCATCTTTATTCCTGTCCTGCCCCTAGGTTCTTCAGAACTATTTTTTTTTTAGATTCCATATATATGCATTATCATACGGTATTTGCTTTTCTCCTTCTGACTTACTTCACTCTGTATGACAGACTCTAGGTCCATCCACCTCACTACAAATAACTCAATTTCGTTTCCTTTTATGGCTGAGTAATATTCCATTGTATATATGTGCCACATCTTCTTTATCCATTCATCTGTCAAAGGACACTTAGGTTGCTTCCATGTCCTGGTTATTGTAAATAGTTCTGCAATGAACATTGTGGTACATGACTCTTTTTGAATTAAGGTTTTCTCAGGGTATATGCCCAGTAGTGGGATTGCTGGGTCGTATGGGAGTTCTATTTTTAGGTTTTTAAGGAACCTCCATACTATTCTCCATAGTGGCTGTATCAATTTACATTCCCACCAACAGTGCAAGAGGGTTCCCTTTTCTCCACACCCTCTCCAGCATTTATCGTTTGTAGATTTTTTGATGATGGCCATTCTGACTGGTGTGAGGTGATACCTCATTGTAGTTTTGATTTGCATTTCTCTAATAATTAGTGATGTTGAGCAGCTTTTCATGTGCTTCTTGGCCATCTGTATGTCTTCTTTGGAGAAACGTCTATTTAGGTCTTCTGCCCATTTTTGGATTGGGTTGTTTGTTTTTGATATTGAGCTGCATGAGCTGCTTGTATATTTTGGAGATTAATCCTTTGTCAGTTGCTTCATTTGCAAATATTTTCTCCCATTTTGAGGGTTGTCTTTTCGTCTTGCTTATGGTTTCCTTTGCTGCGCAAAAAGCTTTTAAGTTTCATTAGGTCGCATTTGTTTATTTTTGTTTTTATTTCCATTTCTCTAGGAGGTGGGTCAAAAAGGACCTTGCTGTGATTTATGTCATAGAGTGTTCTGCCTATGTTTTCCTCTAAGGGTTTGATAGTGTCTTGCCTTACATTTACGTCTTTAATCCATTTTGAGTTTATTTTTGTGTATGGTGTTAGGAAGTGTTCTAATTTCATTCTTTTAATGTAGCTGTCCAGTTTTCCCAACACCACTTATTGAAGAGGCTGTCTTTTCTCCACTGCATATTCTTGACTCCTTTATCAAAAATAAGGTGACCATATGTGCGTGCGTTTATCTTAGGGCTTTCTATCCTGTTCCATTGATCTATATTTCTCTTTTTGTGCCAGTACCATACTGTCTTGATTACTGTAGCTTTGTAGTAGATTCTGAAGTCTGGGAGCCTGATTCCTCCAGCTCCGTTTTTCTTTCTCAAGATTGCTTTGGTGTTCGGGGTCTTTTGTGTTTCCATATAAATTGTGAAATTTTTTGTTCTAGTTCTGTAAAAAAATGCCATTGGTAGTTTTATAGGGATTGTATTGAATCTGTAGATTGCTTTGGGTAGTAGAGTCATTTTCACAATGTTGATTCTTCCAATCCAAGAACATGGTATATCTCTCCATCTCTTAGTATCATCTTTAATTTTTTTCATCAGTGTCTTATAGTTTTCTGCATACAGGTCTTTTGTCTCCTTAGGTAGGTTTATTCCTAGATATTTTATTCTTTGTTGCAATGGTAAATGGGAGTGTTTCCCTAGTTTCTCTTTCAGATTTTTCATCATTAGAGTATAGGAATGCAAGAGATTTCTGTGCATTAATTTTGTATCCTGCTACGTTACCAAATTCATTGATTAGCTCTAGTAGTTTTCTGGTAGCATCTTTAGGAGTTTCTATGTATAGTAGCATGTCATCTGCAAACAGTGACAGTTTTACTTCTTTTCCGATTTGGATTCCTATTATTTTTCTTCTCTGATTGCTGTGGCTAAAACTTCCAAAACTATGTTGAATAATGGTGGTGAGAGTGGGCAACTTTGTCTTGTTCCTGATCTTAGAGGAAATGGGTTCATTTTTTCACCATTGAGAATGATGTTGCCTGTGGGTTTGTCATGTATGGCCTTTATTATGCTGAGGTAGGTTACCTCTATACTTACTTTCTGGAGAGTTTTTATCATAAGTGGGTGTTGAATTTTGTTGAAAGCTTTTTCTGCATCTGATGAGATGATCATATGGTTTTTATCCTTCAGTTTGTTAATATGGTATATCATGATTGATGTGCATATATTGAAGAATCCTTGCATTGCTAGGATAAACCCCACTTGATCATGATGTATGATCCTCTTAATGTGCTGTTGGATTCTGTTTGCTAGTATTTTGTTGAGGATTTTTGCATCTATGTTCATCAGTGATATTGCCCTGTAGTTTTCTCTATGACATCTTTGTCTCGTTTTGGTATCAGGGTGATGGTGGCCTCGTAGAATGAGTTTGGGAGTGTTCCTCCCTCTGAAATATTTTGGAAGAGTTTGAGAAGGATAGGTGTTAGTTCTTCTCTAAATGTTTGGTAGAATTTGCCTGTGAAGCCATCTGGTCCTGAGCTTTTGTTTGTTGGAAGATTTTTAATCACAGTTTCAATTTCAGTGCTTGTGATTGGTCTCTTTATATTCTCTATTTCTTCCTGGTTCAGTCTTGGAAGGTTGTGCTTTTCTAAGAATTTGTCCATTTCTTGCAGGTTGTCCATTTTATCGGCATATAGTTGTTTGTAGTAATCTCTCATGATCCTTCGTATTTCTGCAGTGTCTGTTGTTTCTTGTCCTTTTTCATTTCTAATTCTGCTGATTTGAGTCTTTTCCCTTTTTTTCTTGATGAGTTAGGGTAATGGTTTATCAATTTTGTTTATCTTCTCAAAGAACCAGCTTTTAGTTTTATTGATCATTGCTATTGTGTCCTTCATTTCTTTTTCATTTATTTCTGATTTGATTTTTATGATTTGTTTCTTTTTGCTAACTTTGGGTTTTTTTTTTTTCTTCTTTCTCTAATTGCTTTAGTTGTAAGGTTAGGTTTTTTATTTGAGATGTTTCTTGTTTCTTGAGGTAGGATTGTATTGCTATAAACTTCCTCTTAGAACTGTTCTTCCTGCATCCCATAGGTTTTGGGTCGTCATGTTTTCATTGTCATTTGTCTCTAGGTATTTTTTGATTTCCTCTTTGATTTCTTCGGTGATCTCTTGGATATTTAGTAGTGTATTGTTTAGCCTCCATGTGTTTGTATTTTTTTACAGTTTTTTTTCCTGTAATTGACATCTAGTCTCATAGCACTGTGATCAGAAAAGATACTTGATATGATTTCAATTTTCTTAAATTTACCAAGGCTTGATTCCTGACCCAAGATATGATCTATCCTGGAGAATGTTCAATGAGCACTTGAGAAGAAAGTGTTTTCTGTTGTTTTTGGATGGAATGTCCTATAAATATCAATTAAGTCCATCTTGTTTAATGTGTCATTTAAAGCTTGTGTTTCCTTATTTATTTTCATTTGGATGATCTGTCCATTGGTGCAAGTAGGGTGCGAAATCCCCTACTATGATCGTGTTACTGTCGATTTCCCCTTTTATGGCTGTTAGCATTTGCCTTATGTATTGAGGTGCTCCTATGATGGGTGCATAAATATTTACATTGTTATATCTTCTTGGATTGAGCCCTTGATCATTGTGTAGTGTCCTTCTTTGGCTCTTGGAATAGTCTTTATTTTAAAGTCTATTTTGTCTGATATGAGAATTGCTACTCCAGCTTTCTTTTGATTTCCATTTGCGTGGAATACCTTTTTCCATCCCCTCACTTTCAGTCTGTATGTGTCGCTAGGTCTGAAGTAGGTTTCTTGTAGACAGCATATATACGGATCTTGTTTTTGTATCCATTCAGCCAGTCTGTGTCTTTTGGTGGGAGCATTTAATCCATTTACCTTTAAGGTAATTATTGATATGTATGTTCCTATTACCATTTTCTTAATTGTTATGGGTTTGTTTTTGTAGGTCTTTTCCTTTTCTTGTGTTTCCCCCCTAGAGAAGTTCCTTTAGCATTTGTTGTAAAGCTGGTTTGGTGGTGCTGAATTCTGTTAGCTTTTGCTTGTCTGTAAAGGTTTTAATTTCTCCATCGAATCTGAATGAGATCCTTGATGATTAGAGTAATCTTGCTTTTAAGATTTTCCCTTTCATCACTTTATATATGTCCTGCCACACCCTTCTGGCTTGCAGAGTTTCTGCTGAAAGATCAGCTGTTAACCTTATGGGGATTCCCTTGTATGTTATCTGTTGTTTTTCCCTTGCTGCTTTTAATACTTTTTCTTTGTATTTAATTTTTGATAGTTTGATTAATATGTGTCTTGGAGCATTTCTCCTTGGATTTATCCTGTATGGGACTCTCTGCCCTTCGTGGACTTGATTAACTATTTCCTTTCCCATATTAGGGAAGTTTTCAACTATAAACTCTGCAAATATTTTCTCAGTCCTTTTTTTTTTCTCTTCCTCTTCTGGGACCCCTATAATTCGAATGGTGGTGCGTTTAATGTTGTCCCAGAGGTCTCTGAGACTGTCCTCAGTTCTTTTCATTCTTTTTTCTTTATTCTGCTCTGCAGTAATTATTTCCACTATTTTATCTTCCAGGTCTCTTATCTGTTCTTCTGCCTCAGTTATTCTGCTATTGATTCCTTCTAGAGAATTTTTCATTTCATTTATTCTGTTGTTCATCATTGTTTGCTCTTTAGTTCTTCTAGGGCCTTGTTAAATGTTTCTTGTATTTTCTCCACTTTATTTCCAAGATTTTGGATCATCTTTACTATCATTACTCTGAATTCTTTTTTAGGTAGACTGCCTATTTCCTCTTCATTTGTTTGGTCCAGTGGGTTTTTACTTTGCTCCTTCATCTGCTGAGTATTTCTCTGTTTTCTCATTTTGCTTAACTTACTGTGTTTGGGGTCTCCCTTTCGCAGGCTGCCGGTTCGTAGTTCCCGTTGTTTTCGGTGTCTGCCCCCAGTGGGTAAGGTTGGTTCAGTGGGTTGTGTAGGTTTCCTGGTGGAGGGACTCGTGCCTGTGTTCTGGTGGATGAGGCTGGATCTCGTCTTTCTGGTGGGCAGGGCCGCGTCCGGTGGTGTGTTTTGGGGTGTCTGTGAACTTAGTATGATTTTAGGCAGCCTCTCTGCTAATGGGTGGGGTTGTGTTCCTGTCTTGCTAGTTGTTTGGCATGGGGTGTCCAGCACTGGAGCTTGCTGGTCGTTGTGTGGAGCTGGGTCTTAGCATTGGGATGGAGATCTCTGGGAGAGCTCTTGCCAATTGATATTACGTGGAGCCAGGAGGTCTCTGGTGGTCCAATGTCCTGAACTTGGCTCTCCCACCTCAGAGACTCAGGCTTGACACCTGGCCAGAGCACCAAGACCCTGTCAGCCACACAGCTTGCTCAGAAGAAAATGGCGGGAGGAAGGGGCAGAGCTGGGGCTGTGCATTCCTCTGTCAAATCACCAAGCTGAATTCAGAGCACCACCTTAGCAGCTCATTTTTCAAGATGTAGAATAAATGTCTTCTCCTCTAGGAGGATTTCCAGCAAATAACCTCACTGTGCATATCCATGCCTCTGTTATGGTGTCACATTACAGTGTTGACTGAATCTCTGGGTGTGGTTCTTGTGTGCACACCTGTCTTCCCCGCCAGACTAGAACCCACAGAGAGCAGCTCCCTCTTTCCTCTGGGACCACATTTCTTTGTCTCATAATCAGGAGTCTTTCCCATCACCTACCCCACTGCCTGACACTGAACAGACATTTCATTCCATGTTTATTAAATAATTACCTAGGCTCAAGGGGAGAGACTTTATTCTTTACCTTCTCAGGTTTTAACTTTTGAGGTCCTTGTGCATCTGCTTACCTGGGATTAGGACACATAATACTCGACCCCTCTGGAGGACACAGTGAATTAGAGTCTACCAAGGGCTTTACCTCAAGCTAAGGTTTGGATCCTTGTGCTGAATCTGGGAAGTCTTGCTAACTTGGTACCTGCAGGATAAGTGTTCTTGCTTTTTGCTTATGATCTGGGGGGAAAGATGCGCACAATATAACATTTAGATTGCTGTCCATTTAAATGTCTTAACGTTATCTGAAAATGTAATTTGAATCCTTTGTCTTGCCACCATCATGCCATTAAAAAAAAAAATTAAACAGAAACCATGACAAAATTTTGTTGCTATGTTCAGGGTCCTGTCATTACAACCCAGTCATCGGTGTACTTTTAAAGATACTTTACAGGCCATGGTAAATTGAAAGTTTAAATTTCTTCGTGCAATTTGTTTTTTAAAATCGGAAGGAATTTAATGGGCTCAGTAAAAGCAATTCTAACCCATCACATTTATCTCAGTGTGAAATGTCTTACCATGAGAATATTGCCATATAATGGTAATTATGGAGAATATATTTTTCAAATATTAAGAATAAGCACAAATTTTAATGTCAGAAAATTTAAAGTAACTTCTAATTAAGAATCTTAAATTAGACTCTTAAATTAAAAATTTAAAGTTAAATTTTAAAATTAATTTTTAATTTACATTAAAATAATTTAATTTGTATTAAAATTAAATTGTTTTATTTTATTAAATATTAAATATTTATTATTTTGTTAAATTAAAATTTTATTTTCTATTAAAATAATTAAAATTTTAAAATTAAACTTTTAAATTAAATGAATATTTTTAAATATTCATTTCTAAACCAATTGGTAAAAAGAAATACATTGAATAGATATAGCCTTTCTAACCCACTTTTTAAAAATCTAAGATATGATAGAGAACTTTATATTCAGCACATTTACTCATCTTTGGATATAATCAAGAAGAAATCTATCAATTAAATAATCTATCAATTAATTATCAATTAATCTATCAATTAAATAGTTTTATAATTTCATCCAGTCATGGTAGTAGATTCTTATGCATGCATACGGAAAGGAAATACATAGTGAAAAAAAGAACAGTTCTGTAGTTACTTCTATTCTCTGGGTTTGAATAATATTTTATGTTTACATAAAGGGCAATGCTTACATCTATTTGTAACTTATTCACTGTTATTCTTAAATTCCAAATTTTACAATTGCCAAGTAGTCAGGCAGGGAATATTAAGTTGGAATGTATTTAAAACTGCAAAATATTGTAATATAAAATTCTTAACCTTGAGGCATTATATGAATATTTGTAATATATTTAGACATCTCTTAAAACAATAATCACAGTGAATCTGGCATCACTGAATTTAAAATATTTCTAGATTACAATATATTGTATAATATTTGTCCAGAGATTCAGTAAATAACCTTTAATCCAGATATTAAATATTTGTCTTTATTTTACATTTACAAAAATTTGTGTTTGCATATATGCGCTGAATTTCTGTTTTATCTAAGTCTATGAGCAAATTCTGACTTTTCCTTTTTTTCCCCCTCACTTTGTGAGGAGAAAAAAATGACATCAATGTCAAAATCCTCTGAAACAGAAATATCCAGAGAGCTGGCAAACTCGACAGTCATGGGACCAAGTTCAATCAATTATCTGAGGAGAATTGCTAACTATGTGTAATTATTTTAATACGTATCATTAGGCCATATTTTTGTAGTGTGCAGTTCCTCTTTTACATTGTTTCCTTGTTTCCAGCCCAAGGACATATTTCAGTGTTATAATTTGTTCCTCTTAATGTGACGATTATTTGTGTTTTAGGAGTGATTTGTAGATTTTTTTGACAAGGGACAGGGGGCTCGTCATATTATAAATAAATTACAGAAAATTGGAACCAAACTACTGTTACTCATTGTTATGCTGACAGTTTAGAGGATTCACAGCTCCTGAGCTTTGCTAACAAATTTTCAGTACCTTCTCTCTCTTTTAAAATTTTCTGTTTCTTCATCATTGTTGATGGCATTTTCTCTTCTAAATGGCTTGCCCTGTGTATCCATTACCACTGACCAGCCCTGCCTGCATCTAAAGAATAGTAAAACTATGAGGGGCTCCATCTTCTGCCCTAAAACCATCCTCCAAGGTCTGAGCAAACCAGAACAAAGAGGTTCTACAGCTGTTGGGCAGGCTAACTTATTTGATCCGTATAAAGATCTCTTGCCATCAGCATTTTTCAGGTGGGGAAATGCAGACTGGAACCAGTAATAACCTGCCCAAGGAGTCCCAGCTCGGGACCTGCCAGGGGGCCAGCCAGGATCTGAATCCTGGCTTCTCATCCCCACATCCTTGCACCTTGCCTCTACCATGTTGGGAGAGATGCTGCATTAGTAGTGAGTAGAGAGATGTTAGCCTGAAGTTACCATTTTGGTTTGATCAGATGGGAAGAATGGGAAGTTCAGAATCCATGACACCCCACAGTGGCCCCAAGACGTTACACACCAAAGTGGGCCATGTTCGTGGGTTAGATGTTGGAGGTACCTCTTGGCATCTGGGGAAGGCGATACTTCTTCCATGTGTGTCTAAAGTAATGCAGAGACCGTCCCCCCCCCCTTTTGTGTTTTATTTCCTGTCTCGTATGAATCATGGAGCACAGTTCTGGCCCTTGGGAACAGTGTCAGCTTAAGGCTGTCGCCCCAACAGAAGGCTCATCGTAAAGGATGAGTATTATGTCTCTTTCATAAGAATTAAAGATCTAATCTGACCAGGGTTCCATCAATGCTGATCAGGGGGAGGGGCTTCTTCAAAAATGGAAGACACATGATCAGCTTTTATGGTCGAGATATCCTAATTATACAGTGGGGATTCATTTTGGGTTACAGGATTTTTATTGGAAACCATTTAATTTTCAGTACCTGTCATTTGAAGTGGACAAGGAAGAGGCACATATAAGAATTACTGAAGCACTAAGCCGGGGCCTCTGTCATTTGCATACATCCATATAATATAATTTTTATCTTCTTTTCACATAGGAAGGCAGTGAAATTGCAGATATCACCCACAGACCGCTGCCTAGCATATTCGTCATAGCAAAACTGTTAAGAAGAAGAAGAAGGCGGGAAATTCAATTTTAGGAACTAGCTATATTTATCCACACAAGGAGAACTTTCTCAGATGCTAACAAGGAGAACTTTCTCAGATGCGAAGTAGAGCAAACGAAGGAGAGACTATATTTCCCTCCTGCTCTTCTGCTGTTTTACTGTTCCCTACGTTCAAAATTAAACCGAGTGCATAATTTCCCAAAGCAACTTGGTCATTTTCATTTTGAAGATTAAACAAAAAGCAGACCAATGAGAAAGAAGAAAAGAAACCAGAAGCAAATAAGCAGGAGTTGAGATCTCTAAGTTGTGTTACTAATGCATGCTGCTGGTTGATCTTCGGTCTATTAAAGCAATTTGTGAAGCTATTACGTGTGGTCTGTGCAGCGGAGGGCTATCACCAAGCCAAACAGTGATGCTGCCACGCTAAGCACTTACTCTCGCGCCCGCTCACATCCTGAGAGATGCTGTTTGTCACCATTCAAATGAGGCTTCCAGAAGACACCTTGTCTGCAGAAAATATCACCTTGTCAATAAATCTGCATTTCATCTGAGGCAGAATTATTCTAGGAAGTGCCTTTCAGAATGGCGTACTTACGGCACTGCCTTTCCAACTGTTTGATTCACAGAGCTTTGCCTTCAAGGCGTCTTCTCCATCCCTCCACACGTCCCACGGGCTCACAGTAGCCTCCCAATGCCACCGCCAGCAGGGCCAGGAGAAGACAGGTGAGATCCCCATGATCTTACAAAAGCGAGTGATGAGGCGATTTTTCCCTCCTGGAGAGGACCCAGGGTCCTGCCCCTGGAGGAGGCCCTCGATAATTGTTAAATGAAGGAGCGCAGGACTGAACGGGAGGGAGGATGGCAGGACAGTGAAACACTGGGCTGGTGATGAGAGGGCTCCCGGCTTCACAGAGTAGGAGGGAGACAGGTAAAGACAGGATAGCGAGCATGTGATGGGGCTTCTGCCTGAGCTCCTGCCGGCAGTTTTTACTGTTCTAGACCTCAATTCAAGAAATACCGATTAGGGGCTTCCCTGGCAGTCCAGTGGGTAAGACTCCCAGCTTCCACTGCAGGGGACATGGGTTCGATTCCTGGTCGGGGAACTAAGATCCCACATGCCGTGTGGCCAAAAAATTTTAAAAATAAATAAATAAGGAAAGGAAGGAAGGAAGGAAGAAAGGAAGGAAGGAAGGAAGGAAGGGAGGAAGGGAGGAAGACTGATTAAATAGGCGGTCATTAGAACTAATTATTTCTTCAACGGACTCTGATACAAGCTTCAACAAATCCTATAAATGAGGGCTTTCAGGAACATATAAGGATTAGGCGCATGACCATGAGAAGGAGGCACTACATTATTGCTATAGGTCAAGGGGATCCGGTGCCTTTCTAATGAATTCATTTTTACCCACTGAAGGCCTCAAAGTTCTCCTGAAGTTACTACGTTGCCTGCGATAAGGTGACCTCTGATATAAACACGTTGAACCGGTGGCGTCTAGGTATCCATAAAGCTCTATCACACAGGACCGCTCCCTCTCATCACATCCTCTGTACCGGCAGGCGCAGTAGTCCCCACCCAGCCTCCCCGCGCCGAAGGCTTCAACGGACGTCCCCTGTGAGCAGGGATTTGGGGAAAGTGATCTGGGGAGAGCCCGGTGTCAATAAATTCATATCGACACTTTGATCACAAGCAGCGTGGGAGCGAAAGTTTTTGAACAACCAACCATTTGAGAGTGTGTAACATGCTTGTGAAAATATTCAAGGCATAATTAGATAAATAACAGATCCAGTGTCTATTTTTACTTTGCCTTGATGAGAAGCTTTGCAGGAGAGACTGCTGGTAGTTAATTCTCCTTAACAACAATCTGTGTAATCACAAACCCCAATTAGCCGTGCCTGTTCTATGCTATACAAACTATTTCCTTAGCGCTTCACATCACTACTTTGTAATTAGCTTTCATCTACCCGAGCTTTGACTAAAAAAATATAAAAGAGTGTAAGTGATTGTACTGCCACTCAGTATTCTGAGAAATAATCACCCGCGATTTCAATCAGATTAATTTTATCACCCGTATTAAGGAAAATTACCTCGCTCTTCACTCTCTACAGCTGAGGGCTATTTCATTTCCTGAGATGTTCATAAAAGCATAATATAAAGCAATCTGTAATTGTAAATATCCTTCCCTAATAACTTTGAGATATTTCCTTAATACATCTTTACATTTGGAGTTTCCGTTCCATAAAATACAGTAACAAGTGCTCTATTATGTTTTAAGTGTGTGCTGTTAAGCCGGACAACTCAGTGCTGTCCTTCCTGTTTTTACATAGGGTTATATTTAACTTGCAGATAATGGGAACAAGGTTTAGAAGTGATGGAGCGGAATAATGGCGTTACAGCAATAATATATCTTGCCTTTGTGAGGAATAGAACTTTACAGCCCTATTTCAGGTCAGCCAACACCGATGCCATTTTTCACAGCCTGACAACTTTCACCTTCACCCAAACTCCTAATGCGTTTGCAACACCCTTTCCAGCCAGGACACAGGCCTCTCGCTACTGGTGCCCTTCCTTGTAGAGCCCTTCAGAAAGTAACAAAAAAAGGATGAGAAAAGAAAAGGAAGGAAAAAAAAAAAAAGACTGTACTAGCTGGTGGCGGATTCTTGGGGCATCCAGAGATCCCACACGCGGCAATGCAAAGGGTTGAGACCTTCCACTGAGAGTGAGTGATCACAGGGAGGGTTTCAATCCCGGATGTGTGGAGAGCGGGAACTTTCCCACTGGACCGAGTGCATTACGGCACTTGCCTTCATCAGGTGCAGGGCAGGACTGTTGTTCTGATTAGGCGGCGGGTGGCTGTCTAAGCCGTGCTGAACACTACACTGCAGCTCTCTGACTCCCTGACAAGACGATTTATTAGGTGGGTCATTCCATCAGAGTTGTACCTGGAAGGTGGAGTTTAGAAGTATTCAGGATTCTGAGCTCAAAAACAAGTCAAAGCCCCAAAGCTGGGAACCCTGGGGGGTCTACTTGAAGCCTTGCTGATCATATTAAAATATAATTTGTATCCTGAGCCACCAATCCACAGTTTCATGCATAAGAAGTCTACCAGCATCTAAGATGCGGCATACCTAGCCAACACACACAACTGTATACCTGTGTCCTGGTGGGCACAGGTCGTTTCAATTTGATGAAGAGCACAGGGGGCAGGCTGGTGTGGCAGGGACGTTCCATCGCTCTGTGCAGTGGACCTTGAATTGCTCTCACAGAGGCAGGCCCCATAGGGAAATGAAGTGTTCAGATCGCTTTAATCTGCTCCCCTCCAGCAAACACAGTGGCTTTTGCCGGCTCAACTCAAAAGTGTTCTCCCTTGTTTAATATTCTTCCTGCCTCTCTGTCTCCTGGCAGGTTTGCAAAGGTTTTTTTGTTGTTGTTGTTGTTTTGTTTTCCTGCAAAATAACTGTAATGTGGACCAAAACTTTGGGATTTGAAATGGGAAGGGGAAGAAAAGAAAGTGAAACCATTTGTTGTTTTCTTGGTTTTCTGATGCAAGACAGGGCATGGCAGAGACATGCACTTGGGTGTGGAAGCATGTCCAATGAGAAAGGTCCACAGCACCCATTTCCCATATTGAGATTTTTCTGTAAACACTGTTCTGACCCCGACTGCTGATGTAGGCAATGCTTTGACCCTGACTGCTGATGTAGGCAATACTGTGACCTGGGGCAACCTGTGACATCTCCATACCTCTGAGGACAGGCCTTCCAGGATGTGAGCAGTGAAACAAAACTGAGACCCTATAAACTAATTAGCCTCCCTTGTTTTATTCCCCTCGCTGTCAAAAGAAAGGGTTTAACACATGTTCTTGCCTTGTATATTCTAATCCTTCCATCAAGACAGAAGACCTTTTAAAACATGAAGATGTCATCTACTATTACGAAGAAGACTCAGGCTTGTGCATTTCACATAAAATCCAACCAGCACCCTCCCAGACGCTGCTGTAGGGTTGCCCCTGTGCAGCATTCATTTGAAAACATCAATGGGTTACATCACGTTAGGGTATAGAATAAACATTTAACCCTGACCAGGGAAGCTTTGCTTTATGGTATCCAAAGATGTAGCTTCTATTCTAACTTATTACCTATACCTCCCAACATTGAAAAATTAATGGATTATCGCAGGCGGAGTAAGGGCCAACAAGTTAGGGACAAAGAAAGTGTGCGTGTACGTGGGGGAATAATACACATTGGACAAGTGGATGGTTCAAAAGAAAATGTCTGTTTTGAATACCTCTTGTCAGGCATTAGTAACGACAGTCGTCTCCTGGAGGACGTTGGATCTCTTGCTATTTTCCCTGAAGTTCTATGGTATAAGGAAAAGCCAGCAGGCATACAAACAGTGGTGACCGGGACCCACGTTCACACGAGCGAGCCTGACGAGCGAGGGTCGGCGATGAGCCAAGGAAACGTGAGCTGGGTCCCGGGCATCCACCCGTGCTGTCCTGTTAGGTGGACTCGCTGAGGAAAAGCTCAACTGCTTTTTGTTTTTATGGAGGTCAAATTACTCAATTAATTAAAGATTTTTCTTTCACCGTGTAGGAAAATTACCTTGGGAAAAAGCTTTAATTTAAATATCGAAATATTTCTTAACCTGTGAATTTCAAAAGCTTATAAAGGCCAGTTTGATTTGGAATCATCCCTTTTTTGGGGGGGTTGGGGGGCTCGTGCCACGCAGCTTGCGGGAACTTAGCTCCCCGACCGGAGATCGAACCCAAGCCCCCGGCTGTGGAAGCGTGGAGCCTTAACCACTGGACCGCCAGGGAAGTCCCTAGAATCATCGCTTTCAAACTGAGCTTCAGAGAGTTATGACAGTTCATTTCAGAATGTATTCATTCCCTACACACTGATTTTTATTGAACATTTACTACATGAACACTTACTATATGTTGAATGTTATGCTAAGAACTGGCTGTCAGAGGGAGGGTCTTTTTTTAACACAGTCAATGGAAAGAATATTCAAAAACCTTTTCTTTGGTTTTTTTGTTTGTTTGTTTGTTTTTTACTTGGTCACTGTTTGCAAAAGTACCTAGCTTGAGGAAAAGACGCCAAGACTGAAAACTATGAAATCCTTTTATAAGTTTCTCTTCATATTACCAGGAAATGCTCCCTAGAGATAAGGGTGCGGAAACTCAAATAACCTAGCACATGTAAAATTTGCACTTTTTAATAATAAAAGTAATGGGAAATAAAAAGATCTATGCTGATTCAAGTTATTGATTTAAGTAAGAAAAGTCAGAAATGTGTAATTTTGTTTTTGAGTGATAGTATTCAATGACAAAGGCCCAGCTTCATTAGCAGAGGTACAGTTCCTATTGTCTGACTTGACACCTGACTCACTACCCAGCCTGCTGGCTGGGAACCGAACACCTCGTCCCCAGCTGGTGGCACCTGTGGGGACTAAGCAAAAGGAGAGGCGGCCAGAATGGCAGTGACAACCCACTCAGTTTACAGGCAAGAAACACCAACACAAGTCGCTTCTGCTTGGAGCATGTTGACAGGCAGGGAAAGCACAACGATAGTACGGAAACAATACGCGCTTAAGATGAAAAGGCAGAAAGTAATTAAAAGGAAGAGAAGGCAAGGAGGCCCCTGGGACCGCATTTTCTCCAGGTTCAGTGGGCTGGTGCCCAGTCTTCCCGTGGCCCAGCCTGACTGCAGAGAGAAGGGGACTGAAGGCCCAGCCCGGATGGAGGGGAACACGATTCTGACCCCAGGAGCGATGGGAAAAGCACCAATCCTTCCCCGAACTTCAGTTGGCGAGGTCACAAACGGCATGAGGCTCATGGTTTTAAAATGCCCTGCTTAGATCGTTCAGGGATATATTAGTATCCTCAGGAGGCTGTAACGACTATCACAGACTGGGGAGCTTAAAGGACAGAAATGGATTTCCTCACAGTTCTGGAGGCTAGAAGTTCATGATCAAGTTGCTTGCGGGGCTGACGTCTGGTGAGAGCTCTCGCCTTGGGTGGCAGGCAGCTACCTTTTTGTTGTGCCTTCACATGGCCTTTCCTCAGTGTATATACACACACACACACACACACACACATCTCATGTGTCTCTCATAGCGACACTCATCGCACTGGACCAGGGGCCACCCTTGCCCTCTCATTTAACCCAAATTACTTCCTTAGAGGTCTCGTTTCCAAAAACAGTCCCACTGAGGGTTAGCGCTGCAACATATGAATTTTCTGGGGACACAGACATTCAGTCCACAATAAGGGAATTTTACTAAAATAAATGGCTCAAGTAAGATCACCACACAACGACTGTCCTAATTACCTTAGATGTCATCACACAATAGAGATGGAGGGGTGGAAAAGGGCCTTGGTGAAGAAGCTTAACTGCATCACGCGATTGAAGGGTCGTAGCTGCTTCCTTGGACATTTGTGCCAAACGTCAGACAAGGAGGAGCACGCAGGGTCCACAGGCTCCCAGAGTTCCCACCCTGCCCCATCCCCTGCGGGAGTGAATGCTCAGAGGAGACCCCTTCTGTCCCTCCCGCAACCAGAAGTAAATACAATGGTGCTATTTATTCGCTTTGCTTTGTTTTTTCAGAAGACTCCCTCTTTCCACAGGCTTCATTTAAACAAAACCACATGAAGTTTTGACTCTTTTTTAGGAAAGCCCTTGTGAGCTGCCCAAGCTCCGTGGGGTATTCTGCCCTTTCTAGTCCTTTGCCTGCTACAGCCATGAGCAGACATGTAGTAGCGCTCGTACATTTTTGTGGAATGAGTTTAAAAATAAAGAGAGAACTTTACTCTGTGAACAAACACTTCAAATAAATCCACGTACAGATATACCCAGCAAAACGTCTCTCTGCTGAATATTTTCCTGGTAGGATAACTCCTGGTAGTGTTTTGTTTTGTTTTGTTTTTTGCTCGTCTGTTTGTTTTGTTTTTAGCTATCTCTCTTTGTTTTGCCCCTTAGTGATTGCTCTAGCATCTAAAATATGCATCTTTAACTTAGAGTTTATTTACCTTAAAATAATACTATATCATGACATATAGCACAAGAACCTTACAAGGGTACACTTCTCTTTCCCACTTCCCAACTTCTGTGCTATTGTTGTCACATATTTTTGCATATGTTAGAAACCCCACAATATGTTATTAGTTTACTAGCTTTAGACAGTCAATTATCTTTTAAATAACTGTAAAAATGAAAAAATACTATTTAACATTTACCCATGTATTTAACATCTTTGACGTTCTTCACTCTTTTGTGTAGATCCAAGTTTCCATCTGGTATTACTTATATTTAGCCCAGAGAACTTCCCTTAATATTTCTTGTAGGGCAGGTCTGCTGATGACAAATTCTCTCAACATTTGTTTTGCTTAAAGTGTCTTTATTTTACCTTTATTTTCAAGGGGTTTTTTTTTCCCACAGGATGTAGAATTCTACATTGACATTTTTTGTTCTTTCAGCATTTAAAAAATGTTTCATTGACTTTGGGCTTGCATAGTTTCTTAACAGAATTGGCACTAACTCTTTTCTTCATTCCCCTTAATATAATATGCATTTTTTTTCTATCAGATTTCAAAATTTTTGACTTTTCACTGGTTTTCAGGAATTTCATTACCATGTACCTTACTGTTTATCCTACTTGAGATTTTTGAGTTTCTTGGATCAATGGGTTTATAAGTTTTATTATACTTGAAAATTTTAGGCCATTATTCTTGAATTATTTTGTAGCACCCTTCTCTCTTTTTCCTGCTAGGACTCAAAATACACATATGATAGGCCAGTTAGTATTGTCCTTCAGGTCTGTCCATTTTTTAGCCTTTTTAAGCCTGTACTTTGTTTCAAAGTTTCCTATTGTCTTGCCTTCAAATTTACTGATCTTTTCTTCTGCAATGTCTAATCTGCTGTTAATCCTATACAGTGAATTTCTCATTTCAGATATTTTGTTTTTCAGTTCTATGGTTTCAATTTCTTCCTTTTTATTGTTTCCATTTCCATCTCCATTATGCTCATGATTTTCCTTTAAATTCTTGGATATATTTATAATAATATTTTAAATTTCTTATCTGCTAATTATATCATCTCTGTCATTTCTGTGTCTGTTTCTACTGACTGATTTTTCTCCAGGTATGGGACACATTTTCCTTCTTCAAATGTCTAGTAGTTTTTATTAGATGCTACACATTGTGGTTGTTACATTGTTGAGTGCTTGATTTTGTGGCCTTTATGTAGAGTGTTGAGCTTTGTTCTGGCAGACAGTTATTAGCAGGTTATTTTTATCCTTTGGAAGCTTGTTTTTAAGCTATATCAGGGTGGGCCTAGAGTAGTTTTTATTGAGGGCAGTTTAGCCATACTAACAAGGCCTCACTCTGCTGAGGTCTCTACTGAAGGCCCTGCAAAGGCAACAGAATTTCTTCACTCAGACCAGCTAGAATGTTATTGCCTCCCAGCTCTGTGTGAGCTCTGGAAGTGTTCAGCTTACAACTCACTGGTCATTATTTTTTTGCCCTGATCATGGAGTTTTACTCTATGCATGTACAGTTTAGTACATAGAAAGTCTTGAGGAAACTCCTGTAAGAGTTCTGTCTTCTCTCTTCTTTCCTCTCTCTCTCCTTCCCTCTCCCTCTCTCTCCCTCTTCCCTCTCTCTCTCCTCAGTGGTACTCTGCTTTGAAAATTCCAGCCACGTGAAACTACCTGTACTACAATCTCTGTCTTGTCAGCTCAGTAAGACCACTCTTCTCTGCCTAAGTTCTTCCTCCTTATGCTCCAGTTTTAAAGAACTCCAAGCAGCAAACTGGGGCAACCACAGCACTCACTTTGTTTGTTTCCCTCTTCTTCAGTATCCTAGTCCTGCAGTGCCTGGTGTTCAATGTCTTTAAAAAAATCTTTTCATAGATTTTGTCTAGTTTTCTAGGTATCTATGGCATGAGTGCAGGTTGGTTACTTCAGCATGGCCAGAAGCAATCATCCTTTTGCTTTTTAATTTTAAAACTACATAACTTATCTTCGTCTTCCAAAATAATGTCTTTTGACAAATGTTCATATAGAAGTATTATTTTTATATCCCCCAAACTCAATACAACATACCAAGCAATTGCCTAACCAAGCAATACGCAGAAAAGCCTTGAATTACAGTCCATATGCAACTCACAGAATCATGGGTAGTTATGCTAAAATTCACACCAAGTGTCATCAGAAGGAATATGTGCTTCAAACGTTGGAGCTAAGAGTGGCCATGGAACAGCAGTAAAAACAACTGTTGGCTAACAGCCTAGGTAATATATTAGTGATCTGGAAGTAGAGCTTACATTGTGCATCTTAATACAGTGGCTTGTTACAGCTATGTGGGACACTTGGAGTACTTGCATTGTATTCAGGACATTAGCTAGGGATTTTGTGTTCACATGGAAGGCCAGAAATTTTCCCATTTATGGTAACGGAAAATGACCATCCACTGAGTGTTCTCAGGCAGATATCTGTTTTTCTGCATAGGATCCCTGACGTTGAGCATGAAATGATTGCATTTCCTAATGGAAAGGCTTCTCCCAAAAACATTCCAAAGCTTCCAGGGTAGCGCATTCTCATCCTTAGCAAGGCTCAATTCCTGTCTAAACACCTAGAGAATAGTTTGTGAGGGTTCATTTGAATAAAATCATAAGGAGATTATTTGAGAAATGTCTGAATCTCGACATTGGAGTCCTGCTGAAAGATGAGTAAACCATTCAAGCAGGCTCATGCCGAGCTGACTCTAGTAAATAAAAGAAAAAAAATTCAAGAGAGAACCTAAAACATTTTGACCTAAAGAACTGTTAATAGCATGAGAAGCTCTTATGATGAGTGCACATGAAAAGTCCTTATCACAAAGGAGATGCCTAGTTATTAGACAGCTTAACGAAATTTCTGATGTACAGTATTAAAACAATAGAAAAATCCAGTACTGAGGACTGATGTCTCAAAATTCACAGAATGATTATTTTTGACCAAAACCCATTGATTTGAAAGGATTAAATAAGACTGAAACCTTTTCAAACAGAAGCACCCAATTTACTAATGATTTGTACCTATAGGCAAATCAAATTAATTGCACTATTTCTGGAAATGTTACAAGTAGAGAGGGAAATTTTGCATTCATCAAACCCATTTAAATCCATTTGGAACCCTTTTTGAGAGGCATTAAAAAGATTTAGCTGTTTAAGGAGTGAGCAAGGCTATTTAGACACAATTATTTAAAAGTATTAAAACATGCTTCTGGTTTCCCCTTAATTTAGTAGCACGATGTCCAGGACCTCTCTGATGCACTGAATCCATCGTAGGTTTGACATTGGCCTCGGTTGTTTTCTTTTAGCAAAGATTCTGGCATCATAAGAGCCCAGGCCACTTTCTCCTTCAAGAAATATATATTATTAAGTCTCTAATTAGAAAGGAATCAAGAAATAAGCTGTCAGCTGAAATTTATGATTCCTTATAAAATGCTAAGGGCCACAATGGTTCATTTTAAAACGCCGGCTGCCACACATTTCCTTTCCTTTGGCTGCAATCACTTAACAAAGAAAAAGCATTTCTGAGCCACAAATATTACATCTAAGAACTCACAGGAGCGATGTTCAAATGAAGTACTTTGTAGGACAGCATCTAATCATTCTGATGGGATTGGGTTTTATTCTCGCTTACCTAGACTCTGTTTTATACTCCCTCCCTATACTCGTTTGGGGGAAAATGCAGCCATTTTCCCCCATTTTAGTGGCATTAATAGACATAAATGGGTAAGGCTAGGAGGGGGCAAAGAGGCTGGGGAGAGAGGCCAGAGATGCCTTGTGTACAGAGTGGGGGAGTTCAGCAGCATCTCTGCCATTCCTGGTAATAGAAATCGCGCGGTTATAGCCCCAGTCTCCCAGTGGACAAGTACAGTACCCCAGCTTCTCATTACAGAAAAACTGCATCCCTCCCTTTTCCACATTAAACATGGGCTACACTTTGTGAAGGAAACACCCAAGGTCTTGGACCAGTGATTTGGCTCCAGCTTCAACTCTGTTTACCGCTTGGTAGAGCGGCCCCTGCTCCGTGGTGAGGGGACGTGTGCAAGCAGTGGGCAGCGAGTCTGGACACGCTGGTCACCACTCTTTCAAAAGGGCAGCCTCAAGATTCCGGGTGGAATTAGCTCTGCCAACTGCCTTATTCCCTCTCCTCCCACAGACCCACACGCTACAGTCTTTAACAGAAAGATTTCCTGTGAAGTTAAAATCAAGGAGCCCAGCAACTTTTTTTAGATGTGTTTTGGAATGGACATAAATCTGAACAAACCGTACAAACGTGCCTAACGCCAGTTACAGAGCTGACCGTTTACTGCTTTCTACTTTTTTAAACCTATCGTCCCATTTTCAAGAATATTTTAAATTTACTTTTTAAAACGCCTTTATGCTTAGCACGACATGGCCCCATGTGGACTGGGGAATTTTTCAGGATGCTGGAATGTTAGGCAGAGTTCTCAAGCCTGACAGATCCTTTTCTCTCTCCATCATCCTAATTTTTAAAGTGTTAAAAGGTCCCCACTGATCCCCTAGACTGCATTCTGACCCAGCTTCCTCTGTGCTTGTTGTTCTGGCAACCAAGCTGTCTTCTAGTAATAACTCCAACACCTCTGCAGGGCTTCAGGCTGTTACTAAGGTTTCCTTGTACCCAAGGTGCCTTATCTCCTTGAATTTGTTGATCTTCAAAAGCAGGGGATGCTTTCCCACTCTGGATAGGGTCAACATCATCTTGCTGGCAGAGTCAGCCAAGCGTTAGCAAGCTGCCTTTGTTTCCAGCACCTTCTCAGCCATGAACAGCCCACATCATGCCCCATGAAGCATTTTCTCTCAATCCTACTTTAGGATCTTATACTTTTATTCTACTTCCAAGTTTCTTGTGCCCGGGCTCCCACTGCCTTCCCAACCCTATTCTTCCTCCACCAAAGCTTAATGGTTCCACTATTACTTAGAAAGAATCCTGGACTTCCAGCGCAGGTAAATAAATGAGATGTAATCTCACCTTGTTTCCCATTTTACAAATAAGAAAACTGAAGAGCGTGTTGACGAAGTGAGTTGTCCAAAGTCACAGCTGATCCCAGGAATTCTCACCTAGGGTGGTGCTTTCCCAGTGTCAAGGCTGGGTCTTGCCCAGTGATTGGTTCTTCATGCCTGTATGATAACCCAAGTGTTTAAGACAAAGAGTGTCAGCTTTCCATGTGCTCTAACTGAAGGAGGGATGAGTGGAGGGGTTACAGGCACCATGTCAGGCAGTGTCTCTCAGCTGCGCCCCCTTCTGGCTACCAGCCACTTCCACTGGGACTTTTGCCGACTGCACAGAAAAGAAGAAACCCACCACCAACTCTGCTGTCATAGGGCCACCTCCTTTCGAAACAATGCTGTCCTGGATTATCTGTCTTCTACCCTCCAAAATTTTTCTTCCCCTCCCTTGACAAAGGGGACAACAATTGCAACAAGTATCTTATGAGGAGTTTGGAAGAGCTGGAAGACCAAGCCATCCAAGGATGCCTGGAAGAAAGGACTCACCAGGGGGACATGCTTGATCCCGATGCGGCCACAGCCGCTGGAGCAGAGACTGTGGAGGTGGAGGCTGCAGCCCTGGAAGGCATCTGAGTGATGGCCCAAGGGGCCAGGCAAAGCATTGCCGATGATGGTGGTTACCCTGCTGCAGCCCTGACGCACACAGGACTACCCTACATGCCAAAGGCAAGGACCTCTCCATCACTGCGAGTGTTCAAGCGGGGATGTGAGAGAGGAAATCCTGTCTCCATACCTGCTAGGGCTCTGGGGTTTCATTGTGCATTTTTCACAGTCGTGATTTTGACTGTTGCTGTTGACCGTGAAGCGCCCACATTAGCAGCCAGCCCTCGACCACACAACTGTGCCCACTTCAGATGTGTGTATTTTCTCACACCAGCCAAAGGGCTGTTGTTTTCCTGCCCTTCTAGTTTGGCTTCCATTTTTAGCTTTTATTTTTTTTGCTTCGGACGTCAATGGCTGTCCTCTTTCGTAATGATCAAATGAGCACTTTGTAGGCAAAAACCTATCAGAATAGACGATATTATAATTTTTTTCTTAATTTTGAGGGGAAGGGGGAATAAAACAATGCACACATTGCCAGGAAAAATGATTCCTCTGAAAAGTAAGTTTGCTTTTAAAATACAGATAATAAAACCACCAAGTTCCCATGCCAAACACCACCATCAACAAATTAAAAACCTTCCACCTTCACACCACAAATGGTAAAAGCCTTGATATCTAGGTGCAGGAAAAGCCATTGAAGACACAGACACCTTGATATCTAGGTGTGGGAAAAGCCATTGAAGACGCAGACACCTGATTTGTAAATACAAATACACATTTTCATATCCACAGAAACTTATATGTGAGAAAGAAAATCACACGTGCAAACACATTGGCTGCTTCCGAAAACTTGGCCCCGAAAGTCGACTATATTTTGCCATTGGCAGATGTTGTTGTTGTTTTTATCATTGGATACGTCGGTATTTTTACACACTTCAGAAAGGATCTCTGAAATCACGAATGCTTTCTAAAACAAACTTAAAGTAAGCATTTACATTCAGGGTCCAAAACAAGGTACCGGTAGAAGCTGGCCCTCTAATGAGATTTTTTTTTTTTTCCCTTCCCTAAACAAATGCAGAATGATGTGTGATGCACTTTCCAAGCCAGGTCACCTTTAAGAACCCAGGGATGGCCATCGCCACTGAATTACCCGCCAGCCCTCACCAGAGATGTCTGCCGTGCAAAACCTGTGACAAAGGACTGAAATGACAGCACTCTGACTCACTCTTACATTGTGTTTGTTTAGGAAGGTCCTAGAAATTGTATTTCACCAACCACATTCGCTATCAACACACAATTATCTGGCTTAATCATGTGGAACAGTGGCAAATTCACCTGGGGCTTAAGAACTAATGACATTCTCGTCTGAGCTGCTTTAGTGAAATGGCCTAGCACCTGAAGCAGGAACAGCAAGATTGCTCAAGAAAATTTGGTTTTCTGTTTTCATTTCACAGCATAGGGCCTCTGCTCAAATCAACAAACACTCCTGATTAAATAGCCGTGGTAGCTGGCTTCTCCGCACTCCCGCGTGTGGCTCGGAATGTACATCGAGCACCCCAGCCTTTACAGGGAAAGGACTGTCTGCGACTTGTTGGTGATGCATTGTCTTTCTGACGGGGAAAAGAAGTAAATCAATCAGCAGTGCATAATTTGGGTCTGATTACAGTTATTAGCGTGGGCAACCCTTGTGTGGCTGGAAGCACCGCCAGCCCTGCAGCCCCAAAGTCACGCGAACACACTCAGGTGTATGTTTTCATTTCCTCTTGCCATCTGGGGCGAGGGCATTAAGATTCTGCTTACTCCTGAAAAATCCAGCCCCTACCCTCGGCCTTAACCCCCAGTGTGCAAGGGGCTTTGTAGAGTCACTGCTGACTCTGCTGCTAAATCCCAAGGAGGGGAGAGGCCAATTTTCAAAAGCTGGCAGGGGCGAGAAATGGAGTGTTCAGACTTCCAAATGCTTCAGAAAACGGGGGGCAGGCTCAGCGTTTCTTCTGGAGGGCTGCAGGAGGAACGGCCTTCACGCAACAGAGAGATGGTTGATTTGCCTTAGCAGGCAAAGGCAGACCAGGAGAGCCTACCGAATTCCTGTTTTCCCTCTTGGTGCGTGTTCCACACCAAATGTCCTTTTATTTCTATTTTTGTTTTATCCCTCTCATTAGCATGGGCTGCAGGGCTATCAGTGATAAGCAGAACGCTTTAACTTCAGCTAGAGTTTTTGGTGTTACTGCTAGCTCTGGTGCTGGGCTGCCTGCAGCTGAGCCCAAAAGCCCACGGTTTAGAGAAATTCCGGAAGTCCTTAGGTTTGCCAGCTGTAAGCGTAGCTTCACATGCTCTCCCTCTGATTCCGTGTCCTCACCCTGTCTGCATCTGTCTCACGACTTCTAACTACCACTGACACCACGACTGTCCCTACCCATCGACTATGCGGGAATGCATAAACTGGGAAAAACAGTACTCAGAGCAGAAGCAAAAATAATAATGATAAACCCAAGGCAGTAAAGGATAAAAAAGAGAGAGAGAGAGAGAGAGAAAGCAATAAAGGCTAAAAATTCGCACAAGTCTGAAGATTCGTTGTCATACTGACTTTCAATACTACATTTAAAAAAAAAAACAGGTGGCATTTTATAGGAAAGCCTTTTGATACTTGACAAACTAAAGGTCTTTTTGATTGCGCTCCAAAAGTAACCTGCCTCATAATAAAACGGCTAATGGCACAAACACCAGCTCCCCCAGGCTCCTAAGTGGGTGAATTCATCACACTCTTTTTCACCAGCCAAGTTCAGTACGTGTGGTTTCTCGGTGGACACGCCTGCCAATGTGACTGCTTTGATCGCTGTGAGACAAAGTGTAATCAACCTTCATTGTACAGTTCAAATAAAGTTCCTACATACTCATCACCAACAGTACACGGCTGCCGATCATTGGCCAGAAGCAGCAGTTCCTGACTTCATCAGAAAGAGACACAATACAGCCCCAGATGACATGAGCTATGGGATATTTCTCATAAAAAGGAGGCACTTATTGATACATATGAGGCAGTTTCCATATGAGGAATCAGGGCTCAGACAGGAAATAGCACTAGTTCAAAATCAACTAGCTCTGAGAAGTATGGCTACAACCTGCATCAGTTGCTTCTATGAAGCCTCGGAAATGGAAATGACTTAGAAAAATCTAAAACCACCTTCTTACAAAACAGTACATACCCGGAAGTCCCTTGCCTTGGTAAAGGGCTCAGTGTTGTGCTGCTTTTGCATCTACTGCAGCTTCAGTCTCCCCCAGAACCTCTCCCTCCCTCATCCTTCTACCTACCTTCCACAATGCTGATGCGTCCACCATCCACTATGTGAAAGGGACCTGAAGCTGAACAAGACACAATTCTGCCACTAAGCGGACTACAGTGTGGGTGTTATAGGGCTAGAGAAAAATAAAACTAACGAGTTTTCAGCATCCACTATAATTATAGAAACATATGCAAGAGCTTAAGGAACATAAATGGAAATGAGCATTCTATTAGCAGAAGAAAGTACAGCAACTTTTCACAACGAAAAATGATATTTACACAACAGCACTGAGTTTTGTTTTAGTATCTCAGAGAGGAAGGTTGGGGACGTGGCCTTCCAGGTGGAGGAGACAGCATCATGCCCTTGTCCACTCTTCTATTCCCTCGATAATAATTAGTATTGCTCTAGGCACCGAAAACAGAGGACTGGGGAGATGATACCATCTCTGCTCTTGTGAACTGGAGGCTACCGGGGGAGACATAAAATCACCAAATGATCACATAGCCACAAACAGTGCCAAGTAGTATGAAGAAAAATAGGGACAGGAGTTCAGAGCAGTGCCAGGCCTCTCTGAGGAGGTGATGTGTAAGCCTAGACCTCAGGAATGAAACTGAGAGACAGTCATGTGCACGAGGCAGGGGGGAAAGCCCTGCTAAGGAAGGAAGACCCCTGCTAAGAGCTGTCACATTTTTGTCTAGACCAGTTAAATCCTGACTATTGGCAAAGGGTCTAGACCTCCTACCCCAAATGGACAAACCGTGTAAATAACCCACTTGGTGGAATTCTGGTTTTACTTTTCTCTCACCACCACGTGCTGCCTGTGACTCTGTGTGAATCACTTCTCTTCCACACATCCACTTCTAGACACATGAGCAAAACAAGAAAAAGCTCAAACCTGACAATAAGTTAATAACAGAAAATCAGTGATGAAAAAAGTTTATCACCTGAAAGCAGTGGTTTTCTCTTGACATGACCAAACTATTCCATTCCCTCCCCTGTAGTCCTGGGACAGAAACAATCTTCCTACTGTCTCAAAGTGAAACGCTTTCACCATCTCCCTCAGCAAGTTGGATTATAAATCCTATCTGACCATTCAAATCTACATGAAGTACTTGTCTAAAAAAAAATTTTCGTTGTTCCATAATCCACTTATTTCCAAAATTATCTCACAATTTTTAATTAAGGGGGGATGAAGTAAAAATACCCAGACTAATTCATTACTAAAAAGAACTCTATTATTCTCTAACCTTAGAAGCATATTTTAAGTTGCAAAAGGAAACTAGCACTCAAGCTACAGGCTAAGGACAGTCAGGTAAATGTTCAGGATAATTTAGAAATGAAAACAAGGGGAATAGTCCATGTTTGCCAAGGTGGAAAAACTCAAGAGTAAGAATACATAGCAACATAGAGAACTGGACACTGCTCAGCTGCTGACCAACAGTACTATCAGGTAAAGTCCTCCTAATCCCTATTTTTTTGGACTCAGATTCTCCATCAGCTGTAATGACCCCTACTCTTCCAAACTACTTAGGCAATGAGAAAATCAAATGAACCACCATGGCTTAAAAAAATATGCTTTTTCTTTTTCAACATTTTTATTGGAGTATAATTGCTTTACAATGGTGTGTTAGTTTCTGCTTTATAACAAAGTGAATCAGCTGTACATATACATATATCCCCATATCTCCTCCCTCTTGCATCTCCCTCCCACCCTCCCTGGTGGTCCAGCGGTTAAGACGCTGCACTCCCAATGCAGGGGGCCCAGGTTCGACCCATGGTCAGGGAACTAGATCCCTCATGCTGCAACTAAGACCCAGCACAGCTAAATAAATAAATAAATAAATATTTTTAAAAATTAAAAAAATTGAGATCTTCTTTCAATAAATAGATAAATAAATAAATATTTTTTAAAAATTGAGATCTTTAAGTAAATATTTTTTAAAAATAAAAAATAAAAATTGAGATCTTCTTTAAATAAATAAATAAACAAATAAATAAATATCACCTAACTAAATACATGTAAGTTTATTATACTTTCATTACAAATGTCCCTCCTAGGTCATTAAAGATGGTAACAAATTCTCCATCACTCTGTGCGAGAACAAAGATAAAGGAAACCTTCATAAAACAAGAGAGAACACAGAAAATGCACAGTACCAGGAACAATCCCACCATCAACTTAAAAACCCTTCCCCTCATGAATTACCTCTAAACAACCCAACATGTATTCCAAAACCACCCCTGACCCTTTACCAAAAAATCCCTTTGCCGCTTGTTGTAAAATGTTAACACTGGACTATCATAATGTTTCTTCCCAGGAAATTATAAGAGCACTTTGCTCATTAGAAAGAGCCAGGATGCTTCACTAGTCCTGTTCCTGGAGATTCTGATTCACTACATCAGGAGTGGATACCAAGGATCTGGATATGTAACACACACCGCGAGCGATTCTTGCTATCAGGAAGTTTTGAGCAACGCCACCGTGGCCTGAGTGAGCAACTGAGGAGCCTTAAGCAGGAGCCCGGCACCCTCCAATCTGTGCTAAAAACCAATTTACAAATGCCTCACCTGGGAGCTTTCTACTTTGAGTCAGAGACTGGCTTCTGGAAATCGGCTAGGGCACTGTTAAAAATCCCAATACTCAGGCCAGAGCTCCTCAGACTAATTACAACAGAAGCTCTTGGGGGCAGGATCCAGACACGGCATCTTTAAAGCTCTCCAGGTGATTCCAGTGTGCAGTGTTGAGTGGACAGAATTCTGAGCAATACTCCCCTGGCTCCTTACACAAACAAGATGACGCCCTCTCTCTCTGACAGGCTTTGGGATCTAGTAATGAAAAGTCAAGGCTCATTAGATTAGCTTTCACTGTCACTTGCTTTATTTTTCTTTGTAGAACTTATCATTATCTAACATTTTAATATACTTTAGTAGTATTTAAAACACACACACATACACACACACACACACACAGAGTCTATCTCCCTTTTTTAAAGTATATGTTTCATTAGATTGAAGAATTTTTCTGGAATAGTGTACCTAGTATATGGTTGAAAACATTTTTGTGCTGTTATTGAATTGATACTACATATATACTATCAGTTGGCAGAGGATGGGGTGGGGGGTAAATATTATTATTAGCCGATGCAACCTTAACTAAGTAGATAGATATTCTGGATGAAAAGAAAGAAAAAATAACTGTGAATTAAGATGTTATTGGCAATGATAATGAAGAGAGATCTTAGATGTAGCAAGAGAAGTGGTCCAAAACGTCAGTGCACTCCTAATAACATGGGCAGATTAGTAATGAATCCGCCACCATGCCTTAAAGGGAAAAATTCTCGTAAATAGCCAACCATCATTAAATGTTTGCCTCACAAAGTCATTTAAATAATATTTAAGTGGCTCTAAACTCTTTATGTTCATAACCTCTTATACCTCTGTAAAGCTCAAATCAAACACAAACAAGACCACAAACCAATAAAAGTTCATTTAACAAAATTAATTTAATGTCATACATGATGCTATCTTGCAAAAACAAAAACGCTAATTCTACATTTAATAGGAAAGAATTCTTTTTTTTTTTTTTTACCTTTAATTTGTCCAGTTGTCTCTTTTTATTTTGAGCATAATGAAACATCATCTGATCAACTTTGTTGAAATGTTGTTATTTTCTTTTTGAACAATAAATTTGTATTTTAAAGGTAATCCTTAACTTTAATGAGCATGTATATTTGACAGTGCACTTCAAAATACAATACTGGCAAAATATAAAATGCCAGTTTAATCAAGTTCATCAATGTGTGACAACCATGATACTGACAATAAATATAAGTTATCTGAAGAGATCGGCTCCCCCCCAGGCACACACACACTGTAAATACGGTGCTAAGAGCAGGTTTGAGTGCACTAACAGGATTTGGGTTACCAGATGATAATAGGTAACATGTTTATATGTGTGTATTTTCAGATAAATAAATATGAAAAAAAAAAGACTGAAGTATTGTAAAAGGCCAGTAGCAGTTACATCAGAGTAGTGAGATTACAGATCATTTTTTAATTTTTTGTGTTAGTTTTTGTTTTCAAATATATATGCATTTGTTGAATAATGAGAAGCTCTCCCTTTTACTAAATACCCGTTAAGTGAAGGGTTTCAAAAAGTTACATGTAGTATGAGCTGATTTTATAAGGAAAATGATATAAATGCATCCCAAAGTATTGAAAAATGTCTGTATGTCTATGTACCTAAAACTGAAAGATAACTATCTCTGGGTGATGAGATTACAGATGATTTTTAAGGATTTGTCTCCTCTGTGCTTTTGTGTATGTGTCAGGCACCTCCCAACCCAGCTGCCAATAATTCCCAGCACCCACCAGCGAGGCCTTTGTGCCACCTGCTTCCTTTAGGGTGAGCGAGACTGACTGACTTGCTCCTAACAAAGAGAATTGAGCAGATGTCACTTCCAAGACTAGGTTTAGAAAGACTGTTGCTTCCATCCTGAGCTCTCTCTTGCTCTTTCTCTGGCTGCTGGTCCTGGGGAAGCTGGCGCCATATTGTGAGGCAGCCGTGTGAGAGGTCACTAAGCGCCCTTGGGTGAGCTTAGAGACAAATCCACACCTGCACCCTTCCCACTCCTAGTGGAGCCTTCAGATAAGACCACAGCCCCGGCTTGACTGCAACCTCACAGGAGACCTTGAGGCAGACACTCTCCGCTCAGCCACCAATTCCTGACCCACAGAAACAGTCAGATAATAAGTGTTATTGTTTAAGCCACTAAATGTTGGGGTAATTTATTATGCAGCCAATAGATAACCAATGAAATGTAGGGTTTTTTTCCCATTAAAAAAATAAACATGTTTACTTTATAATCAGAAGGAGAATTTTGGTCAATTGATTTTCTCCCTCCTTGTGTTTTTCCTTTTCTTCTCCCTTTCTCTTTCCCAGAATTCTATACCTAAGTAGGATTACTCAAAACACTGGGAACCTAATCTCAGTGGCCTTTGCTAACACTATACTCAAACTCCCTGTCCTCTTGTTCTGATTTTGATCGCACCCACGTTTTTCATTTCCCAATGTACACTTATTAAAACTGCACAAAGTACACTTTTTAACTAGACAGACTATGTAATGAAGTGACCCTAACCTACCTCCTGGAAACCCTGTTCTTGGACTGGCATTGCTCTAACAATAAGCCTAATCCACCTCTTGAAGCCATCTTTGGATGAATAAGTAGAAGAATCTGGCTCTGTGCTTTTTGCCTTGGGATTCCTCATCATAAAGATAAAGCAGCCATTTCTCAACAAGCAACACAGTTAATGGACTAAACACCAAATAAATACATCTGTTCCCTGCTCTAGTCAAAGACACAAAAATTGGAGTCTTAAAATGAAGAGGAGATGATGGAAGGCAAGAGGGGACCCATGTGATTTGACATCTAAATGGAGGTATGCAAGCACGTCCCATCATGAACAGCACCTAGCACCACTTCCCGCACAGAAGCTACTGACCCCAGGTTCTAGATGACATGTCTGAATCAGGAATAATTTGGTAACTTTCACAGCTACAGAGCGGAACATATTTATGTTGTAGCAGCTGAATGTGTCTTCATGTCACGTTCCAAGAATCACGCCACAGGATGGAAGAGAAAATATTTGAATGAGATGTGGACAAGCCCCAGACATCCCGCTTCAGAAGCCAGATTGCTTGTTGATAGAAAACACTCTCCCTGTTCATCAGGGTTGAGAGCCGATGGTGAGCTTAATTAAAATCAATGGAGAAAAAAATTGAATACTGAGGAGCACTATTTGGGGCTCGTGAAATGTAAATGGGTCAAAATATGAAATATCCAAACAACCTTGGGTCCCGGGCTTTGTTGAGCGAGCACCTTGCTGACCCCTGAGAGCCACGTCTCTTCTTTTCCTACCTCTGCCATGGCTGATGCGGAGCAGCTAGAGCCTCTGGTTTTGGAGCAGAAGTCTGCACTGCTTCCTTTTGCCTACACTGTCCCCACCTTCCTTTCACCTTTTGTTCTGTTTCCCTGTGAGCAGTCTTGTCACTGTCTCTGTTGCTCTTTTATTGACACCTACAGAGCAGAGAGAATGCCAGCAGGCTGCAGAAAAAGCTTGTGCTTTCGAGTGGCCCAGAACTAAACACTGATTCCAAATAAGAGGAAGATGCACATTTCTTCCTTTTACCTCATTTGGGCACGAGAGTCCCATCTTCTGCGCCTGTGATTGGCAGTTCCAAAGAGGTCAGCTGAACGACAATGCACTCGATTCACTGTAACTGATATCCTTTGCTTTTAAGGGATTCATTTAATAGCAAATGTGCAGTTTGCAAAAATGGCCAAACTCCTCAGCCCTCCCACTAAAAATGCCCGTTGTCACGTGGCTTGGAGTTCTCATGAAGGCAGAGTGTATTCCTCCAACCCTCCTGTTTGAGTTGGGCCAATAAAAGTGAGTGGGCGTGTCAGTTCCTAGTCAAGGCCTCAGGAGCCTTCGGGCTTGCGCTTTCTTACTCTGACAATGCTGCCATCAACAGGAGACACACCCAGGCTGGCCAGCTGGGGGATGAGGGGCACTTGGAGCAGAGCCAAATTGTCCCGTCTGTCCACGTGGAGGCCATCTCAGCTCACACAGTAGCCAGTTCCCAGACACGTGATCAGGCCCAGCCCAAATCAGCAGAGCCCCCAGCTGAGCCCACACATATAAGCAATAAATGCTCTTTGCTGTGTGCACTGAAGGTTTTGTGGTTTTGTTACACAGCATTATAATGACAATAGATAACTGATACAGGAGAGTCTCAGTACCTACTCTCACTAGAAGGTCCACTGGAGAGACTGATTTGGAAAGTAAACTGGCATGTAAGCCTTGCTAGGGTGTGTGTGTGTGTGTATGAAACGGAGAGAAAGGACACAGTTGATGTTTCCCTACATGAATAACTATAAGCTGTGTTTAGTTCTTTAATCTCAAGATAACACACAGTAATGTGCCCACAGAACACTTATTCATTCATTCATTCACTAACTTAATAATTCTCTATCAAATAGCTACCACATACAAGACATCAGGGATGTAAAGGCAATAGGCTGTGGTCACTGCTCCTGAAGAGCTTTCTGTCTACCTGATGACATATTGGAAAATATAATATAATGAAATGAGTGCTTTGCCTTCTCTTTTTTGTAAATTATAAACATGAGCGAATGTTGCACTTTAGCTCATAGTTATTCGCTTTTATAAATACTATCTTCTAATTTTCTAAAAACAAAATAGTCCAAATGAAAGAAAAGTCAATTTGTTTATTCCTCAGTTTGTAATGTCACACCTCAAGGTAAGACTCCCTTTGAAATATGAAACTCTTGACATTGGCAGTATGGAAAAATAAAGTACATGTCGCTCAGTGGGGGCCAGGGACCTATATTATGTCCTACTGTTGGTTACAGAATTTTCAATATTTCCTTATCCTTTTTCACTCATATGAACTGCAGCTTATAGCAGTGGTAATCATTTCCTGTGTTTGAAAAAGAGATGAAAGCATTCATGGATGAAAGCAAGTTGGATTTAATCTCCTTCTCTCTCATCCAGTGCACTGTACTGATCATTTTCCAAAAAAACAAGACTTAAGCTCATTTTTGTCATGACAAAACTAGTTTCATAATAGTCAGATGGCAATTCCTAGTGTACACAATTCTAATATAATTACCAGGAGGAAATGTAGAGGGAGTTGCAGGTTTGAGATAAAGAAAAGCCTGTGAATTTTGTATTAATGTCTCAGACTCTCTTATTTGTGCAAGTAATCAATCTTTCGGGGAGTAGAATAGTAATTCTTTGTGAAAAAAATGACAAGAGTCAGAGGAAGAAAGAAGATAATCTGAGTTCCATTCGGTACACAGCGGGTCAGCTGTGATTGACAAAGCTCATCACAAAACTATAGCTCACGGAGTAATCCCAGTAGCAGAGTCTCATTTGCAGCCCAAGCCATGTTAATGACATGTTTAACAGCTGCTTGTTGAAGTCTGGAATCTGCATTAACCCGCAGAGCAGTGAACAGAGAAATGAGGGAAAGTACTGAAGTCAAGCCTTCATTATTCTGACAGCCCAGGTGAAAGGGTGTCCAGAGGTTATGGAGAGGCAGGGAGGCAGGTCTGGGAGGTGGAGGGCTCAATTGCATGTGAGGACCACCTCAGACGTGACAGGGGCTGATCAATAAACGGAGAGACTACAAAAGCACACCGACCTGCTCCAATCCGAGGGATTGAAGCAGGAGAGCCTGGCCATCGGAATGAAGCCCTGGCTTGGGACACCAGCTATTACGCTGGCATGACAGTCGCTGTGAATCAACTCAGCGCTAGATTCCGCTGGAGGTTGTCACACTGGGGAGACAAGTAATGCCAAGTTTTCATGCTCCTTTATCCCCAGGAATGTTATTTATTCAGCCCAGCTCCAAAAGCAAAGGCGTATATGTGCCACAGCGTGTTTCCTAGACTTCCTAAAAGAGTATCTGTTGGATTAGCTTAAATGAATGACTAAGCGTGTTTTCCTTAAATACAACTCTTTATAATGGCCCATTGTTCTGTGGATGTGTTTCTCTGGCCTCGCCCTTATAAGAGGGCATCTGTTACTGAGGACAAAGAATGAGGACACAGAGGAAGAGTCGGGGGATTTGGGGCAAATCCCAACTTCTCTACACTTTTTTAAAGTAGCCTTTGGCAGCTTGTGCAAAAGCCCTGAGCTTCAGTGTTCTTACGTATAAAATGGAATAATAACACCTACCTTACAGGGTTATTGTAAGGATTAAAGTAAAACTTGGAAAGCCCCCAACACAAGTAGACACTTCATCCGATAGACAACGTGAGTTTTACTGGAGATGACCACCGTCAGCAGCACAGGTGTGGCCAGTCTGCACAATGGCCCTCATTGGCATAAATGGTACACACACACACACACACACACACACACACACGCACACACATACACACACACACACGCACACACAAAGCTGCCCTCTGATAAACTGTCAACTCCATGAGACCAGTGCAATTTTTCTACGTTGTTGACTGATTTATCCCAAAACGCTGAAACACTGGCAAGCACATACTAGTCCCTCAAAAAATATGTGTGGGTGACTAAGCCTGCTGTCCCAATATGAGGTGTCTTTCGCTATGCTGCATATTGCTTCTCTATTAGGCTTTCTTCATTTAAAAAAAAAACACTGGAATTATTGAATTACAACATCTTAGAGCTCATTTCATCGAACCTTTCATTTTGCAAATGAGGAACCAACCGAGGCCCAGAGAGAGGTTGACATGTCAAGGCAAAGCAGGCTAAAGAATGAAGACTTTACAACCTCATGGAGTTTCACGTGGGATGGTGTATTCCTTTATACCATGTCTGGATGCTCTCCCTTTAACCAAAGCACCGGGCAGTGAATTTTCATGGTCATTCAGTCATCAAAGCAGGCTTGCCCATAGGCATTCTTTCTCTGGCCTAAGTCATTTTACCTCTCAGGTCTTCTGTGTCCTCTTATATAAAATGAGGAGATTGGAGAAGGCTTTGTTTTCACACTGTGTACTGGGGAACATGGTTGTTTGGGGGAAGTGCAGTGCAGGGGGATCTAAACCCACTTCCATCCTTATATTCCTACACAAAACACAGCACCTTTTTTTTGTCTGTTTTTTGATTTTAAAATGGACATCTTTATTTTTCTCTCAACAATTACTTTTTTTTTTAACATCTTTATTGAGCACCTCTTTCTTAAAATCTATTGTATATACAAGCTTCTACTTAAGATTTGTTTAGGGTTAAAACAGTTCCTCCAGCTAAGTCACACTCGACCAGATGATCTCTAAGCTACCTTCCCTCCTGTCCTTCTTGAGAATAGAAAGAACAAAGTCGATCCAGTGAGAAGGCACTGACTCCTGACTACAGCCCTCCCCGACTTCTCCTTCCAGAGGGATGAGGGTCCCAACAGAGAAGAAGAGGAAGAGGGAGAGGGGAGAAAGGGGACCAGAAAGAACAAGAAGGTCCAGAAGAAGAAGAAGTAAGAGGAAGAAAGCAAACAATTCTATAGTATAGTCAACATTTTTTGGTCCATGTGTATCTGTATCTACCATCTTACTTAATCGTCACAAAAATCCAGTGGTCTAAGTACCAATGGTATTAAACTGGAACAGTAGAGGAGATAAGATAACGTCACCTAACTCAGGCTGCTTCCTTATGGCAGTTTGTCTTAACATTTAGAAAACAAGAATGGTCCAATGGCTCACGTCTTTGAAGTCTCCAAACACAGTCAGCACTGCTTTCCCACAGATCACGGCTTACGTCTGGAATAGCCAAACATCTTCAGAGAACTCTCGTTACTCGCAACGCTACGTGCATTTTTCCGCTTTGCATCTAGGTAGGGAATGCTCTGTTGCAGATACCCTAGCTAGTCATGAGGCCAATAAACAGTTAATTAGCAGGAGGCATCAACCTCAACTCCTTTTGTGGCATGCAAATGAAGATAATTAGATATTCTGAAATCATGCCAAGTGTTTAGAGCACTGAGGTTCCTATTTCTGGTTTTGTGATATTCTGGGATTCCCCCCTCCCCCAAGCCACTACTCCCCACCCTCTCCTAGGACCTGAGGGCTTTCTTAAATTTTCTTAAAATGTCTTCAAAGGCAAATGCTTTAAATTCACTTTTCACATATATCTACATATATGTTGGTGTAACTGTAAATATTCATTTTTCACATGTAGCTACAAATGTGTATTTTAAAATGTTCCTTTGGAGGTCCTATACCTCAGTCCTTTATAAAAACCAAATTCAAGAGCCAGCTGGGAAAGTTTGGCGGTCTCCCTTGCTTCCTCCTGCCCTAGTACAGAAGCTTCCCCATTCATCGTGGCTTATCCCAGCATCCCCGACTCTCAGTCCTAAAGAGGGATGCCCTCCCCTTTCTCCCCCAACCGGGTAGTAATAGTAATAGCACCTACAGGCTACAAAGCACCTGCTATGTGTCAGTACCATGCTGGATGTTTTATAGATACTATAATTCCCCCCAAAACAAGAGAGTTACTAGTATTATCTGCCTTTTATATGGAAAAACTGAAGCTTAGAGGTTAAACAAATGTCTAAGGGCACATAAATACTAAGGGAAAGGACTGGTATTCCAACCTAGGTCTGTTTTCCCTAAAGCCCATAATATTAGCAATTAAACTGCGTTGCACTTCCTGGGGATCTTCCTGTGGATGAATGGGATCTTAATGCAATGAACACATGTGTATGAAATGCCTCCTCTCTGGCAGACACCCTTCTAGGCGCGTCAGGTCTGGCAGTAGATGAAACTGACAAAAATCCCTGCATCTGTGGCGCTCGCTCACACTCTAGTGGGGAAGACCAACTACGAAGAAGACTAGTAAATCTGCCGCATTAATTCTTGTTTCCTAGGTGAATAGAGTTGAATCTATTACAAAACGGGAGATGATTTGCCTTTCCACATAGCCTTCTGGGAAGCTCCAGGCCTGATTAAAGAGAATGGCTTTTAAAGGGAGGGCGCATGCAGGCACATTGGCAGGCACGCTGGGGGCCTCCAGCAGAGACTGGCAAATCTCACCTCCAGCAAACAGCTTCTTGCACGATCCCTGCCAAAAATGATGCTCCTACTTCAGAAGTTTGGAAATCACTCTGTTTAAGTACTTTAAGTCCATGGAGTCCTAAGGATTCCATGTCAGATGAGAACGTGGAAGCATTTTGGACTGTACAGACTAGTTTAGGTTAAAGATTCTATGAATGGGGCATTTGCTGGACCCTGTCAAGACTTTCCTGAAGAAAGTGAGTTTATACTGACAGTACCAAACAGGAGTTTACCACTGAGACCTGGGCACCTCCCAGGCTGCTCCCAAGGGTACACAGAACATCTGGTGATGCGTCTGGTTAAGGAAATACATGGTACTTTTGCCTTTGAGACACATTAAGACAACAGACACAACCCAAGCATTTTTACAAAGAAAAATAAAATTCAAGATGCAATTTACCTTACCCCATCTCTTTCATTACTAATAGACTCTTCTAAAAAAATTAATTTGCTGAAGGTTTGATGCTCTGATACTTATTTTAACAAAATGAAGTTGACTGAAAAAGAGTGCCATTCAAGTTCACCTGGGGAGTTATATTCCAAATTCAGTTATTAGAGTTCCTGCCAAATTATTATATTAGAGTGAGTCCATCAGAATATACTGGACCAAATATTCAGGGATATGCATACGGCATGTATATTTTGCATCACTGATGGAGAATTGCTGGCATTCTCATATATGTAACATTTAATATTTCTTTATAAGGTTCAACATAGAAAAATATTTAATTTCTTATCACAATAATATTTTCCCATAAAATGGGACAAAAAGCAAACTTCACATCTTGACCATATTCTCATTAAATTCATATTCTTGATACTCTCTTCACAGTGACAAATTAAAATTCACCATGAGATATTAGTAAGAAAAAGAAAGAGGAAGAAAAAGAAAGAAAAGAAAGAAAGGAAGGAAGGATGAATGAAAGGAGGGAAGAAAGAAAGGAAGGAAGGAAGGACGAAAGAAAGAAAGAAAGGAAGGAAGAAAGGAAGAAAGAAAGAAAGAAAGTTGAAGAACATCTTATATGCCTGAAAATAAATCAATTCTTTTAGTCCAAACCCACCCCTCGTCCCATGTGGAGTTTTAGGATCTTCCTAGGCTACCCTGGTAGCAATTAGTGCTATTAACCAAATAATGTCCAGCTCTCTGCCTTCCAGGAACACAGTAGGACTGCACTTCACTGCCATGTTGGAAGTAAGCCATGGCCATGTGACTGGCTTGGGCCAATGAAAAGTAAGCAGACAGGTACTTCAAGGTGGAAGTTTTAAGAACCTGTGCATAATTCACCATCTTCCCAGCCCCCTGATGTGGTGGTCCTGGAAGTAAGTGTAGAAAAGGCACCTGAGTCCCTGACAGACCACAAGGGCCACAGTCTCCTTTCTGGCCCATAGTGGGCATGCAGCATAAGTGAGGTAGAGTTTTCTGTTGGGTTAAGTCATGAAAACTTGGGGGCTATTTGTTCCTTAGCACACCCTAGCCCATCCTTACTGATGCAGCTCAGAAGTGTCACGTGCCCTCAAAGTCTAAAAGCCAACACATAAGAACCTTCTGACTTCTGATGATTTCAGTGGCCTTATTCCTCATCTGTAGCGGCTGTTTAGGGTGGGAGATGAACAGCTGGTGCACAGACTAAGTAGTCCTCAGAGTACTAATTCAGAAAGCTCACCTTATGCCTTGCTTGCTTTATTTATTTATTTATTTATTTATTTATTTATTTATTTATTTATTTGCATTTATTTATTTTTGGCTGCTTTGGGTCTTCGTTGCTGCGCGTGGGCTTTCTCTAGCTGCGGCGAGCGGGGGTTACTCTTCGTTGCAGTGTGCGGGCTTCTCATTGGGGTGGCTTCTCTTGTCGCAGAGCTCGGGCTCTAGGCATGCAGGCTTCAGTAGTTGTGGCACGTGGGCTCAGCAGTTGTGGCTCACAGGCTCTAGAGCACAGGCTCAGCAGTTGTGGCGCACGGGCTTAGTTGCTCCACGGCATGTGGGATGTTCCCGGACCAGGGATTGAAACCCGTGTTCCCTGCATTGGCAGGCAGATTCTCAACCACTGCACCACCAGTGAAGTCCCATGCCTTGCTTTAATACACCAGCTACATGCTCCTGAATTCCACCTCATTCCCTCACCCATAAGACACTGCAGCAATTCACATGTGATCATGTCTTTCTACATAAGATAGCAACCAAATGATTACAGTGAAGTTAATCTTGCATGCTACCTTCTCCTTTTCTAATATTTTGCAGAGAAATGGGAAAAGGCAAGCAGAAGAAAAATGCAGGCAGCTGAGACTCTGTGTGAAGTTGAGCAGTTTGGATTTAAAATCCATGGGTTTTAGGAACGTAATTCCTGAACATAAGTGTAAGCCTTCATTTCCAGTCTTTATATATAGCTCAGTAAAAGAGAGAGAAATTGTGTGTTAGGGTTAAGATTTAGCTCTCTTATAACAGAAATATACAAAATATTACTCTACTGCCTGCCCCTTTCCTGTTTCTGGCCCAGAAGTTCCCCAGGTGTTGCTTGAGCTGAGCCTGCTGGCCCCTATCAGACTCTGGAGAAGCAGCAGGTGGTTGAGCATTGACTTGAGAAAAGGAGATATGCAATGTGATATTAAATGGGACTTTTCTTGTGGTCCTGGTTGAGACCCCAAAGGAGAGGACAGTATGGAGACAATTGTCTCCTTTATTCTCAAAAGCAGGCAAAACATCTACATTAGTTTTCCATTCCTGCCGTATAAATCACCACAAATTTAGCAGTTTAAAACATCACAAATTTATTATCTCATAGTCATTCATTCATAAGTCCAGGCAAACTTGATGGGTTCTCTGCTTAGGGTCTCACAAGGCTAAAATGAAGATGTCAATAGGCTGGGCTCTTATTGGGATGCTCTAGGGAAGATCTCCTTCCAGGTCACTCAGCAGGTTGGCAGAATTCGGTCCTTGCCCTTGTAGGATGGAAGTCCCCATTTCCTTGCTGGCTGCCCACTAGGGGTCATTCTCAGCTTCTAAAGACCACCTTCATTCCCTGGCTGGTGGTTCCCTTTGTCTTCAAGACCAGCAGAAATGAGGTGCATTCTTCTTACAGACTGAATCTCTGTCAACCTCATCTTCTCTACCTCCTCTCTCCTACCTCTAGCTAGAGGTTTTCTCTTTTTAAGGGCTCATGTGATTAGGTTGGACACACTGGAAAAATCCAGGATTATGTCCCTATCTTAAGGTCCATAACCTTAATTACATCTGCAAAGTCCTTCTAGCTGTATGCTGTAACATATTCACAGATCCCCAGAATTAGACCAGGCACATCTTTGCTGGGCCATTCTACCAGTAGCATACCATCTGTCTCAGTCAGCTTGGGCTACTATAACAAAGTACCATAAACTGAGTGGCTTGTAAACAAGATAAATTTATATCTCACCATTCTGGAGGCTGAAACCAGGTGTCAACATGGTCAGGCTCTGGTGAAGAGCATCTTCCAGGTTGAAGATGACTGATTTCTTGTGTCCTCATATGGTGGCAAGAGATCTAGCTAGCTCTCTGGCCTCTTATAAGAGCACTAACTCCATTCATGAGGAATCCACCCTCATAACTTAATTACCTCCTAATGCCATCACAATGGGGGTTAGATTTCATCATATGAATCTTGGGGGAACACAAGCATTCAGTCCATAACACCATGTATGACTTGAGAAGCTAAGGGATAGCCTAACTCCAATTCTGTGGCCTCTTTACCAATTGCCACCCACCAGCCTAAATATGGGAGGACTAGAATCTGATTGGAGAAGGGGGTGGGATGTGGAGTGAGACAGAGGTTTACTTGAAGAGACACAGGCTGAAGTATGTTTATAGGGAAGAGGAGTGTTTTGCTGCCTTAAGGGAGGGTCTGGAGGGACACTTACACTCCCTCCTGGTCAAGTGAATGGGCTTAGTAGCCTGGAGAATCTTTGGAGAAAACTGACCTGTGTCCCTAGACTTCAAGGGGCACAGAGACCATGCCCCTGCAAACGTCTGAAGGCAAGAGGCTGCCTATGGCCACAGAGCCGTGGAAAGAGGTTGCGATGAGAGATGTTTGCCTCCTAATGTTGGGCTGTCATGGAGGCCTGGTGGTTCTCCAGGGCCTTCCAGGTGAGGGTCCTCACCAGAAAGAAGCTCTAAGCCAGGGGGAAAGATGGGGTGTCATTGGAAGGTGAGAAAGAAAACACAGCAGCCAAGCTGGTCAACAACAGTGTCAACTTGACTGGATCACAGGGTGCCCAGGTTAAACATTATTTCTGGGCACGTCATGAGGGTGTTTCTGGAAGAGATCAGCATTTGAATCAGCAGACTGAATGGAGCACATTGCTCTCCCCAATGTGAGTGGGCACCATCCCACCTGCTGAGGGCCTGAATAGAACAAAACATGGAGGAAGGAAGGATCCATTCCCTTCTTCGTTGCCTGCTGAGCTGTGACTTTGGTCTTCCCTGGCCCTTAGACTGGAACTTACATCCTCTGCTCCCCTGCTTCTCAGGTCTTTGCATTTGGACTGGAATGACACCCCTGGCTTTCCTGTGTCTCCAGATTGCAGACAACAAATTGTGAGACTTCTCAGCCTCCTAAAAGGTGTGAGCCAATTCCTCATAATAAATCTTTGGTCTGTTGCTCTGGAGATCTCTCACTAATACAGATTTGTAGGAACTGCCTATTTTAGGTCTTCAAAGAGCTCATAAATGTTGTCCATGAGAGAAAATACCAGCAATACTGGCATTTGCAACCTACCACTAAGATGACAGAACAGTACAATTGCAACATCCCAAGCCAAGTATGAACTTGCTTCTTAACCTTGCATCTCTCCTCTCCATACCAACTCTGGAAGAGTTAGAAGAAGCAGTGTAAGTATAGAAACTTAGAAAAAAAGAAGGAGAAACAAAGCAAAACAAGGCACCTTCCTTCTTCACTGAGGTTTCAAGCTTGATTCAAGCTTGAGTTGCGGGCAGAGGAAGTGCTCTCCCCTGCACGACAAGTTCAAATTTTGATTTGGATGAGATTTAGGTCTGAGGACTGGTTGATAATATGAGAAAGTGAGCAGAGGAGGTCTGAGCTCTGGCTGATTTGTTATCTTCAGTCAGGGAAGGGAAGGGATATCCTTCAGAACTTGTTTGAAATAGTGGTAAGAAATTGTGAAGTAGTTTCCCTCCAATCTATTTGGTAACCAGTTACATTTGATTTCCTTTGTGATATACTGAGATATGAAAATGCATATAAATATATTCAGTTCTGTATTTGAGCTTTAATTGACATATAGTATGTTTATTTTATGGACAGACCTCTGGAAAATGAGGTACCAGAACACTTGCATAATTCTGAGAAAGAAAATTTGCCATATTTCCCCCAGTAAGGACCTTATATGCTTATATATCAGAGCCTTTGCTCAACTCCAGGAAAGAACTCTTGAAATTATTGGTTGGAATACATCTAGCATTCAGAAATGTTTGGATGTGTTCAAGGCAGGAGCTCTAACTTATGCCTACATGAGTTACTCCAATCTAATTTATTTTTATTTTTGAAGATACTGAGAAAGACATCAATATTTGTGGAACTGTGAATTCTTTAAGTAGTACCTAATCTCTCGCATGCTCAACTTTTTACTTTTTAATCAATAAAATAGAGACATTAATGCTGAGCTTACAGGAAATGTTGTTAGGATTAAATGAAAGAAAGTAACATCTATGAAGGATTGAGCACAGTTTATGGTGGGTACTCAAGAAATGACAGTTATTAACATATACAATTCTCTGCTTGGAAGTAGATGGAGATATTTTTAATACTATAGTTGCAATGTAGGCAAATTGAAAGCTAATTCATTCCACAAACTTTTATTGCACATCTAGATGCTGGGAGTATAAGGTTGAGGAGATATGGAGTCTACCTCAGGACCTGGAGATATATAATTTATTCTGAAGAAATAGGCATAGAATATCTGTTTAGTTCATTAGGGAAGACACATGTAAACTGGCAATCCATTGCAGTGTGACAGTTACCACGTACCAATGTACAAATTGCTCAGACCCACATGTGAATGACTAAGCTATGTGGGGCACTGGAAAGGTAGTAAAATGGTAAAAAGAAAAACAAAGTATCCCAGAGGGAACGCTTCCATGGAGTCTTAAAGAATACTGACAAGATGGACACATGGGGAACCAACCACCATCATCTGTGTTGCGACAGAGACGGTCACTGTCGGAAGGGCTGTATTAGCATTGTGGGAGGGGGAGAGGATCACATTTTTAAAGTCTGGACTCTTGACTAAGCTAGAGAAAAATCTGCCAATTAGGTTGTATTTGGATATCAAATCCCCACTTTAAATAGACTGGCCGCATCAAACCCAAAGAAATGTTATGAAGACACGCCAATGCAATTCTCTCTACAGATCAGGCAGTGAGCACATTGATCCTCCAAACTTCCCCAGTGAGTAGCCGCCTACACCCTCTACAGTCTCCAGGAGCAAGGGCACTGTCCCCTCCATGGAGATGGCCTGGAGATGCTCCTTCTGGCACACATCCCAGCAGGTTCTATAGCACTGCCCCATGACTTAATTTGTTCTGCTGAGGTCTGTACACTTTACCTTGAGTCCAAATAGTATGTGGGTCCACAAGAGTTACTTCCAGGTTACCCCATAGACACTAATGATTAATAGGTATCCCATTAGTAATTAGTGTCTTGTGCAAAGTCCTTTACTTTCAGCTGCCAAAGAGGAGTTTTACTTTTTGTTCTTTTTTTAAGTCTTTATTGAATTTGTTACAACATTGTTTCTGTTTTATGTTTTGGTGTTTTGGCCCTGAAGCATGTGGGATCTTAGCTCCCCAACCAGGGATCGAACCTGCACCCCCTGCATTGGAAGGCAAAGTCTTAACCACTGGACTACCAGGGAAGTCCTGAGAGTTTTTCATTGGAGACATTCTACCAGCAAAGGAGTCAAGACCTTCCACCTTCCCCATAATTAGATGGTGTGTCCCTTGCCCAAAGGGCTGTTTGCTAATTGTACAGAAACTGAAATTGAATTTTTGTCCCCTTAGCTTACTTACCAGTTACTGGCTAAGATACTGGCTATGTTCTGGGAAAAGCTATGTTAATAATTGCTTCTTAGGTAACTGGGGTGGATTGTACAACATTCCAAAATATGAATAGAGAAGATTAAGCAGATTTAACCCATTGACATCAGGTTTAGCCATGTGAATTAGAAAGACCTTCTTTACAAAGGGATTATACCTCCCTGCCCTATTGACACCAGTCCTGGCCATATGACTTCCTTTGGTCAGTGAAATGTGAGGGGAAGTAGCTTCTGACACTTCTGAGCAAAAGCTTTAAAAACTCACATGTGGCTCTGTTATATTCTCCTTTCCCTCTGCCATGAAACTCACAGTTTCAAAAAGAATTGCTTCTTTATCCTGGATCCAAGAAATGTAATTGACCTGTAGTGAATGTGTAGCATGGCCCAAAAATTAATTTTGATTTTTATAAGCCCCTGACAGTTGGGGGATATTTGTTACTATCACATAACTTAGCCTAAGCTGACTGATACAGACCCTGAGATCTGAGGTCAGCTTTCAGTCTAGTGAAGATTGAAAAACTCAATTCTCAGAATATATATCTCATCAAAGATGTGTGATACTTATTTGATCAATCTTTGTAACATGGCCTACAGAGAAGGAATTTCTAGGTATATTCCTTCAGAATTCGATATTGCTAGTTGATACTACCAATGAGCCTCAGCCTGTTCCAGAGGATCTGGGGGGAACAGAATAGAAAAATTCAGTATCCACAAGTCAAAGCAAGCCAGGATGGACACTTGTCAGTCAAAGTGTGTCATGTTTACATTCAGCCAAAAACTATTCAAAATTCAGATACTATAAGAGTCTTCCCACAATGCACTGGAGCCTTCCTGGAATGGGAATCATGCAAAGGAAGGTGCACACCCTGCTTTAAATAGCATGTGTTTTGTCTACAATATTTCAAAGAACATCTTTGCATTATTTTAAAATTATTACCAAAAGAATAAAGATGCTTTGTTATGTTCACTTAAATATATGCAGTCCACTTTTAAATATATGCAATCCACTTTTAGGGATAACTATCCCTATGGTAAAAATCCACTGTTCAGACAGTGGGACTGTTATTGTTCTAATCCTGTCTAACTCAACAGGTCCTAAGCACACAATTTCGATAACTCTGAGCTATTTAAACATTCAACCATGAACCAAAAAAGATTAAAAGCATCTCTGAATGGAATCAGGTTTTTAAGGAAATTTAGTCTGCTCAGGTATCCAGAATGTGTCTCTGTAATCATACCTGTATAAAATGAATTTATTTTATATCTGTATAAAATAAATGTTATCAAGTTTATGAAATTTAAATCATAACTGCTTGTACTATATTCTGTTAAAATTTGAAGAATTACAAATACCTAAGATATTCCTTTTGGTCTTTTTTCCCCTTTAGAAATACTTCATTACTTATCCTTCAGGCTAGGGGCAGAAAATCTACGATTTTAGAAATATTGTTATGTGTCCACTAAGAAGAATGGAACTCACAGAGTTTGGCCACAAGAAGATGTATAGACAATCTTTAGTCTATGTCCAAGTTGAACTGATGATTCATTTGAAAATTACCAATCAGTTGGCCAGAAGTTACAGGACATTCTTTTGATTTATTTAATTCTATAATTAAAGTTTACTTTCTTTACATTTTCTTTCAGTTCTTTTTCAAGTTGAAATGGAAATTAACCATAATTTATTCCTTTATGCATCCAAAAGTCTTCATTAGTATCTATATGAGACATCATATGTAACAAATCCTGACTGCCATTGGTATAGCACATAGGTGTGATCTTGATCAAGTTTCTTAACTCATTTGGGTCTCTTTGTGGGGCTAAGAGCAGCTCCCTGGTGAAACAGTGGTGACCAGGAAAGAAGGAATCCCACGTAAAGCACTTAGCCTGCTGCCAGGCATGTAGTAAATAAATGTTAGCTTTTATTATTGTGATGGTTTTATTATTGCTGCTATTTTTATTTGTATTTAATAATTATCCCTAAGGTGTTTCAAAGAGAAAGCAGGGGATGGAAGGTGTGGACAAGATATACACTTTGCCCTTAGCCAGGGGAGAGTCATTCTCAGGACCCTGGAGAAGTGCTGGTGGTATCTGGTGTGCACTTTCCAGACGTTCTGTTCATTTTTCCTTTTATAGATGAGGACACTAAGTCTGAGGGAGGTGAAGGCTCTTGGCTAAGTCAACAAAAGTCTTGAATGGGGAGCAAGAATCTGAATCCCTGCCTCCAAAATCCCCGCCTCTTTTCCATTACAAGCAGTTTCCAAACTTTTACTAAAGAAACACAAGAAAGCATTGTACAATCTGTTTTGAGATTTTTTGAAAGTTTGACTTGTTGTATAGGCAGCATGTTCATGGTTGTAAATTGAAAGACAAAGAAAAGGAATAACATGAAATAGCAGGTTTTTATTGCCTACGTCCTATGATGGCATATAAAATTAGGGAACAATATGAAAAAAAGGTATATTGCCATAAAAATAATAAGTACACCACTGATGTTTATCATTGTGCTAAAAGATAAAAATTAAGGACCATTCCTTCAGAATTCTGAAACTAAACATTTTTAATAATCATTTTTAAATTCTCACTAACATTCAGTCTGTTTATAGCTTTTCAGTAGAAAATGGAACTCTGCGTTCCTCGGAATCCTCTTTTAGTATTGCCTGTTGCATGAAAATGGCTAATTTAAACTATTCTTTTCTAGCCTGTTCATCAATGTGCAATATCCCAAAAGGGTAAAATAAAAACGACAAATTTATTTACACACAAAAGCAGTGGCATCCAAAGTGAAAAGAACAATGCCCAAAGAATGAGAATAAAAATAAACCATGAACTTCAAACCAGCAACAGCAAATCCCAAACAAGAACTTCTGTGAGGAGTCATCAGTATCAGAGTGAAGCATTCTCCCTTCACTTCCCACTCTGACCAGGGGCGTTTTGCTACAGAGTTCTTCCCTTTCCCCTGCTCTTAGCTAAATATCCTACAGGCACAAGGAACACCTGCAAAATATGAGCATTGTGATTCCCATCGCTTTGTACTAAATACCAAAGTGATGAAATACTTTCAAGCCATCTCTTCTTTATCTGAAAAACAGAGAATGGCAATTGAATTTGGTCTTGGGTGGATTGATAGTAGAGGGAAAAATAACCCTTTATGACATATTCACTTCTTTGTAAGAATTCCCTGATAATATGCACCTCTTTGTTACTACAATATAAAGACCTGTGGCAAGGGAAGGTTTTGGTTTTGGTTGCTGTTTGTTAAAGAGTTTCAAGGGATCAAAGTCCTCCAGTTGAGGAAAAGGAATTTCAGCAGTCCTTCACCTACACAACGTGCTTCTAGAAGCAGGGAGCCCGAGGGCAGAGCTGGAGACAGCTCTCTATGCCTGGTTGTAAGCTTTTATTGCTGAGACCACTGAGACTGGACTAAGTTTACTCTAATAATGCTTTCACTTGCCCTTTCTGGTGACCTGAATTTTGTCACCTGAAAAATCATATACTGAGGTCCTTATCTCATAACCTCATAATAAATACACAATGTGACAGTATTTGGAAACAGTGCCTTTAAACATGTAATTAAGTCTTTGGGGTTGAGCCCTAATTCAATATGACAGGTGTCCTTATAAGAAGAGATTAGGACACAGATGCTCACAGAGTAAGACCACGTGAAGATGCAGCAAGAAGAGGTCTATCCACAAGCCAACGAGAGAGGCCTCAGAAGAAACCAACCCTGCTGACACCTTGATCTTGGACTTCTGACTTCCAGAATGATGAGAAAATACATTTCTGTTGTTTAAGCCCCGCCAGTCTGTGGTACTTTGTTATGGCAGCCCTAGCAATTAATATATCCATCTTTAACAATTCTAATGAAAGAATATTTTCTTAACCAAAATTCCTAAGGCTAACATTTATCGAGTGCTTACTATGTGATAAGAGCACCACACTGGTATCTCTATACCTGAGTGTTTATATCTGTAAAACAGGATATTAATCATACCTGCCAAGTTGTAGTGAGGATTGAACTAAATAAGCTATTTTAACTGCTGGGTTATCATTATCATCCTTACCCCCTCACAGTAGTCCTGCAAGGTATTTTTATCCCCATTCTACAGATGACCACCAAGGGCCAGATCCTACTAACCCAACCAATGGGCAAACTGAAACTCATACTCTCCCAAGTATTTAAATAATTAAGCAACAACTTGGTTAAAGACGAGGACACTGAGGCCCAGAGGCAGCCAGGGGATCGGGACATGAAGAGGTGAATGACCTGCTCAGGGTCACACACAGCCCAGTAGGTGGCTGGTGGGTGTTAGATGGAGGGTCTGACTCCAGACCTCACGTGTTAACCATGGAAACTCACTGCTCCTTCCTTGCCTGTGCGTGGAATTGTCAACCGTGGTGAACCTCAGCCATCAGGAATCAGTGGTTGAATGAAGGACACAATAGTTTACAACATGATGTTTAAAACTTGAGCCTGGATTTCTACTCACATTAATTTAAGCCATTCATATTTTTTAGTAGTGTGTTCATTCTCCACTTCGTACCTATTCACATATTTATCTGCTGAATGAATGAGTTTGGACTTCTCACTTTAGCTTTATGTATTTCAGAAGCTGTTATCACTGTCGCTAGCTACTCCCATTCAACAGGTGAGTTTTGACACAATGGAATTAGATCATGAGATACACCTTTGCCCCAGGAAAGCCCATCATATTTCCATCTGTGTGAAACTGGAGGAGACTCCTCCTTGATATGCAGAGAAAATTTACTGTCTTGTCTCTAACATTCAGTCCCTGCCCCATTCAGAAGTGGAGCCCATCCAGAGAGCTGACCCAAAGAACATCAAGCAGGGTGCAGGACCCCAGGCTCTGGGTGCTCTGCAAGGCTGTGTACATAGGACCACTCACTGCCACCTGTTCTCACCTCAGGTATCAGCTGAGTCTACAAGCCGCACCCCAGTTCCTGTACTTCCAGCCTATCTCCTGCTGGTTTCTGCCCTTCTGGGGTGGGGGAGTATATCTGGAAATACCAATCTCCTCACTGGTGTATATATATATATATATATATATATGTATATATTTCATTTTCCAGAACATGTTACTTTAAAATATTGTTCAATTTGGAAGCAGAACTAAAGAACATGCCTCTGATCTTTTTATTACCCAGTCTGAACACTTCCAGGCTTCCTGAGGCAAAGCCACTGGCAGGGAGTAAAGGAAGAGGGATTTGTCAATGTGTCAGGAACTGGCCTGAGGCTTGGTTGGCTCACTAGTGCCCGGAACGATGACACCAAGGCAAAGACTTCATGGCAGCAGCCTGGGTTCTCTGGAAGGTCAGGCTGACACTAGCGCCAACCCCTCACCTCACACTTGGTTCATGTAAGATGCAAGCAACAGAAACGACAAAGGCAGGTTTTAATCTGTTGCGATAAGTTTCTAAAGATGAAGTGAACTGAGAATCACCATGGTAAGTGGAAAAATTTAAGTATCTATCTGAGTACATCAGGTTACAAATAATTTTTCCATATTCCCCCCTTGAAATTAAAACCAAGTGAACTTGGGTCATGAATCTTTTAGCAAATGAACTATTTTGCTAGCAGGAGGTTTAGCCAGAAAGGGACAGAAACCTTTTTAAGTTTTTGAAGTAATTCTCTCACCACAAAAGGAAAAAACCTTCCCTCTTAAGAAAAATGTTCTAATTGTACCTGTGTTCAAATTATAACTGGTTTGCTCTAAATGCAATACAATCTTGGCTGTGTATCAAGTAGTTTAACAGCTTTTCTCCAGGTTTTTTTAACCTCCATAAAATATTAATTTTTTTTCCCTTTTAAACATCGTTCCAATCAGCTTGGTTAATGTGATGAGGCGCGTGTGGTGGGGTAACAAGAGCTGTGTTATTACCACCAAATGCTCCACACGATACAGCACAGTCTTTCAGAAGCAAAAGGCACATTGAAATAAAATCAGACTAAAAGTGTTCTTCTATGTTTATGTCTCACAATAGCAATCACCACCACCGTGCAGGGGCGTTTCTTAGCAAGGACTTACTGGCTGAGGTTAACTGCCCAGAGTACAGTTGAAGGCCACCAATTCTTCCCAGCCACTCATTAACCCCCAGGAAATCTCCTGAACCCTGAGGGTCATTGTTCAGTCCTTTAGAGGTGATTTTCCAAGTATTTTGAGTACTTGTTCTTTCCTGAACACCTACAGCCAGCCAGATCGTGTTTGTATAAAGAAAGATCCTTTTTTCTTAAAAGTGGATTGAATTCAGCCTCCCCATAAGGGCACCTTAAAGGCCAGTGGCTCAGAGAAAGCCGCTTTAATTGCATTTTGTCTTCTCCCTTTCTCTAAGGGACCAAGAGAATGGAGAAGCTGAGGGAAAGTAGGGGAGGGAAGGAGACTAGGAGAAGGCAGCGGATCCCAGACACCAAATTCCTCCTTCTCCCAGGAATCACCCTGTAAAGGACATAAGAGCCGCGGGGCTTCTGGGGAGTAAGGAGAGGGCTGCTCAGGACACGAGGAGGTCAGCACGAAGGAAGCGGAGTGCCTCGGCCAGAGCCACAGGGTCCCTCCCGCCAGCCACACAGCCAGGGCCGGGGCAGCAAGGGGCGCAGGCCAACTAGAGGCCAAGGCTCAACTCAACAGGCGGAAGGCAACCTCACCAATTTCCTTCAGCAAATCCGAGGGATTTCTGTCAACAGAGTCCCAAGCATGCATGATTTAATACTGCATGCATATGAATAGTAAAAACTAATTTGTCTATTTATGGCAATAAATAAAATTAGAGACCAAGGTTCAACTCAGCAGACAACCCTACTGATTTCCTTCTGCAAAACCAAGGGATTTCTATCAACAGAGTCCCATGCACACATGTTTTAATATTGCAGAAATTTGAATAGTAAAGGCTAATTTGTCAATTTATGGCAATAAAGAAAATTAAAATTTTTGTCCCCTTTGCCAAGAAAGATTTTATATTTCACCTCAACATTTAATATCTTCTAGATCAGGTGTCTGATATTAAGAAGTTGTATAAGTAACAGAGATTATTTTTAAACCACAAATTAGTTACAGTTGTCTAATGTTAACTTATTGGGGTGTTCTAAGTACCATGCATGTTTTAAGTATCGTGTGTGTATGTGTGACAAAAAGAGAAGAGGGTAGGAAAAAAGAAAGAAAGAGGAAGAGGAGAGAGAGGAAAGAATCTTCTTCTGAGTCAAAGTGGCGTCGTATATTCTATGTGTTAGTATCCCTTCTTTCAAATCATTTCTCTATCGCTTATTAGTGCCCCATAAGAAAAAAAGTGTCAAATGAAAATAAGGATCTTCTGAATAGATATTGTTAAAAATCAGTATATCCCTATTATGACTTAAAACTATTAGGTTCTCTTCTTAGTCATTTAAAATCAGACAAAAGACTGGATACACAGAAAAGACAGATATTTTGTTTATAAATTAAAAAAAAAAGTGAAGGCTGTCTCAAAGGACCAATGGCTTTCTAAAGTCATATCGCAGAAAAATCTCTACAGATTCTTCCTTTGGATGAGAGAAGAGAGGAAAACTATTTTCATAATCAGACACATACCAAATTGCCCTACATCGACATTCAGGAGATCCCTAGCTCCCTTACAATCTAGTGATGGGTTTCCCATATAAATTTATGAAACATTATTTTAAATCAGTCCAATGCAAGTCAGCAAGCAGTGAATGGGCATCTGGTCGGAGAAGAGTCCAGCCCCTGTATTTTTACTAGGAGTGTAAAATGAATTGTGACACCCTAAATGCAAAGGGAAGGATGGGAGTTGCCTATTCAACCAGAGTAGAGCCAAGGGAAATTTCTATTAAATGTTTCCTAATTTGACAATGTCTACACAAGCAAACTTACAGTCTTGGGTAAAGCACATTCCATTATTTCTATATCTTGGGCGTTGACATAAATACATAGCAAGTCAGTAATTCAGTCAAACAAAAGTAGTGTCGGGTTCAGTCTTTATAATGATTTGGTAACTGGCATGAATTCAATCATAAAATACCTCAAACCAAGCCTGGACCCCAGAACGCGTGTTGAAGGAGGTGTTCTTGCACCGTCTGACTCTAGGACTTCTAATTCAGAAAGAAGCAAACAGTTTAGCTCAATTGCACTTCCTTTGCCCCAAAGGACTCCGGATCCCCAAGCGTGAGAAGGAGAAATGCCTTCCACGGCTGACTTCAGTCCTGCTCACAGACACTCTGTCCTCAAAGGCTACCCGGTGACTACACGTAGCAGAGTCTGCTGAAGCCTGCCAAGTTGTGATAAAAACAGTTGGACCAGGACTTCCACAATAACTGTTTGGGTGGGTAGGTACAGTTAATTATTATGTTTTTCTTCACCCTTTCAGAATTCATAAACTCTGCCTCAAGGTCAAGGCATGATTTTTCTGTACTTTTAACAGGTCATTTATTCTTAAAATGTTTTGGGATTTTTTTTTTTTAGAGAGAGAGTGAAAGAGCTATGTAACTCTAGGGAAAAACCAACAACTCAATTTGAAGCGATGGTAAATGGGGGAAAAAATGTTTGTTTTTCTTAAATATTTCATTCATTTTTCACCCTGGGATTTTTTTTTAAAGCTGCATGTTTGGGATCATTATTATATGCCAGGTATCTTGCTAAGAACTTTCATACATTATCTTTAGTTTTCACAATAACCATATGAAGAAGATATTTCATTACCATTCTCATTTTATATACTGGAAGTTAGAAAATTTCAAAACCTTTGCAGGAGTCATGTAACTAGCTAGACACAGAGCTGAGATGTGAATTCAGGTCTGTCTTGACTCCAAATCTCTTTACCCTAATTATTGTGTAATTTTGCAACTGAATCATGTTTCTGAGGTAGATTGACTCAGATAACAAAATGAGATTTGCGTTGCCTTCCCTGCTATCATGTTCAAAGGATGATATTTAAAATCAACACTAAATTAGATATTTATTGCCTTGTCATTTTCTTCGCTTTTGCTAAGAGCCTCATGAAATAAAAAGTTTCTTTTCAAAAGACAATGACGATTTCTTTCCCAATTCTATTTCACCTTAAGGGAATCTTGTATAATTAAGGAAGACATTGGCTACCCCCCATTTTCACCCAAGAAAAGCTTTTCTAAACCACTAGAGCTTAGTAGTGACATGTTGATATTATGATGGCTGTCTATCTACCCTGGTGTAGTACTAACACTTTTAACCAGAAAATTCACATTATCAATGTAGAAACGCCATATTATAAATTCAACCCTTTTGGTCCCCTTGGAAATGTTCAACTGTTTACATCTTTGTAAAGGGATCGTTCATATTGTACCAATAGCATCACCTTCCTGCTTCCAGCTCACACACACACACACACACACACACACACACACCCTGATCTCATTCTTAGAGGGAGAAATAATGAATAGGGTATTTGAATAAGCAGCTAATTAAATGCACTTAGCCTACATTGCTATCAGCTTTCTATTCAGCTTAATGTATATTCCTTTACCTATGTAATCAAGGAGTATACCCCACGCTGTCAACACCTCAGCCCAAATAATCAAAGCAGCTCCTGGATAATAAAGAAACAATACGCAAACAAAGTGTATCTATATCCTTATGAATTTATGTATGGCTCGAATTTCTTAGATACTCTTTCTATGAATTTCTGATTCAGTTATCATTCTACCTCCACCCAAAAAAGAGTGAAACATCCTTGAATAGTTTCTTATGCCAGTTTATGCTATTTACTCACAATCTAAACATTTATTTAATAAGCGTTTCATGTAATTTTTAAAAGAATCTTCATGAGAAAATGTAACAAAGCAGCATATATAGAAGAATGAAAGAAAACGTGTTCCCTTTTAAAAGAGTATGATTTAAGAGTTCAGATTTATCCATTCAAATGCCTGTTTCAGCCATCTGAATGTTTCTTTCACAGGGAAACAGAAGAATATCCCAACTTGTTTTACAAATATATTTCACATTAATTACCAGATCACTATCAGTCTGGAAAGAATTGTTGTTTTACCAAGTTTCAATAAGTATGAAATGATCCTTGAGGAATGAATGCATAATAAAAATCAAATTGGAGTTGCCTTGTTTCCCAAATGCAAACTTGTTAATTTGTGGCCCGTTTATATACCACAATTCTGAAGGGGAGAATTAGGTCCTGAATGGATATGGCTGAGAAACGGAGGTTGAAGAAAAAGGATATGACATTTCTCAACCAAGCCCAAAGTGTTATGAAAATACATAATGCAATGTGACGCCCTTCCTCATGAAACAGTGACCAGTACAATTATAATAAATATACCAGTGTCAGCGGTGAAAGGCCAGGCAAGATAGTCCCAGGGAAGTTACTTTCTTAGATAAGTAACACATTGCAGATTTATATTTACGTATTTTCACTAGAGTTGATAATGGGCAAAGGTCTATGTACATTGCAAACATTCAGGGTGTAAAATCTTTTTTAACCAGACGCGCTGTGTGCCAAGGAAATAGAACAGTGAAAATAGAAATCAGGAAAACGTACTGATTTTGAAAAAGTTTAAAAATGTGTTAGCTTTCTTTTATTTTATACCAGTGTACTAACATGCTAACTAAAAATTGAAACTATCAATGTAAAAATGCTATAGTATAACAAAACCACCCCTTGCCATTTTAATGTGATCCAATATCTCTCTTGGCAACACAGCCTTTAAAAAGTGCCAAGATTTATTGCTTTGGGAAAATATAATAGACTATAAATCAAGCTACGATAACAACTATGAAAACTTCTCTTACTATTTTCCACCTCTGGGCTCACCTCTGCCCAAGGAAGCCCTGGAAACCTTTCCATTCAATAGACTGTGTTTCCAAACAGTTATTTATCACACCTTGTGATAAGGTGGCTTAACCACTGCCGCGAAGTGTCTTGACTTGTCTTCACTTATAGTTATGAGAACAAAGGAAACTTTGATTCACTCGGTTGGGATGAAATGTATCCATATTATAGCAATATTAGGACCTTTTAATCGTCTCTCCATAAGAAAAGATTAAAATGCCTTGGTTATGCGAGATTAAATGCTCATTCAGTAATTGCAACAGACAGTATGCTTTCAGAGTGGGAGAATTAAATTAAAAGAAAGACAACTCTGGAAAATGTACTAGTGGTAGAAGTAGAGAATGTTTCATCAGATCCTGATGTCTCTACAGTAATGAATCTGCCAAAAGATAATAATATTTTAGCGAAAGGTGTGATTGGATGTCACATTATTTATTAACTGTTACCCTAAAATATCGCCTTTGTCTTATTATTAAGAATGGTTAGAGGGCAGCCAGGAGGCCTGACACAAGGCATTAAAATTGGATGGTGTCCATCACAGACCCTGGAGGCGTGAGCTCCACACTCGGTGGTGGAACTCACTAGCACGGCCCACGGACTGGAAAGGTCTCAGTCAAGTCCCCAAGATCAGTCAGTCAGTCATTCACCTGGTCCTTTCCAATGGCCTAAACAAGAGCTGGTCTTTAATTTCTAAACTTGCTTTTCAAAAATTTTCAAATAGACGCACATGCTGGAGAAGACTGTTGGAGACCAGGAAGATTAAGGTTATAAAAGTTGGTGGGAAAATGTCTCCAAAGCCATCTCTGGAGGTTACTAGCATTCTCCTGGGAAGAAAACTTTCACAGGACAGCTTAATTTAACTCCTTAAATTCTCAAAGAGTGTGTGTGATAAAGACTGTGATGGTGAAACAGACACCACTAAAGAGCAAAAGAATATAGACTACTTCAAGCAAAGCAGGCCTGGGGGCTAAGGAAGCAACAGGCAATCAGTAGCTACCTTGAATTTCCAAGGGCCTGCAATTAACCCCCTGAACGGGAATATTAATCTAAAGCCTAAGCAGTGCTGACAAATTGACAGGCATTTATCTGGTCATCCAAAAAAGAAGAATAAGGAGGAGGAGGAGGAGGATGGGATGGGGAGGAGCAAAAGGAGGAAAGAAGGAAAAACATAGAATAGAAAAGACAACTAACCACCCCAGGATTCCCTTTCATGAAATACAGAGTAGGTGAAAAACCCGAGGGGACTGCCTTAAAGTGTGATGCCTCTTCCTGCAAGTCTCAGGCGAGGACCATGTTAGTATCTCGGTACAATGGAGAGAGGTCCTTTTGTCCTGGGAAAATGACCCAGAGTCTCAGCACATTTCTGTTTGTAGTCTTTATGGATCATAGAATCGTAGAATAAAAGGGATATTAAGGAACCCCAGGCTTGTTGGGGCTTACAATTAAGGAAGGGACCTTAATTGTAATTCTCAAGATTGGTCCAGCCGGAGGCAGAACCGGAGCTACGGTCATCAGTCATCTGCGCCCAGCAGACACGGACCTGCCCCAGCACAGCCCTAGTCCCGCCATGCACAGCACGACCCTGGGCACTGGTCTGCTTGTATCTTTATGCAAGTGTTCACTGAGGGTTTTGTTGCTTTTCATCCAAGGACTCTGCATGCAGCTCCAGCCCTCTTGGGTCAATATTCAATACTGTACTTGTTAACAGTATCTCATCATTTTGGTTTTATTTTCATTCCTACTGATCACAATTTAAAAGATTGTCCCATAGCTCTAGTCTCTAAATCCCTGCATATACAAAATGTCTAATTTCATTAAATAGAACTTTATTTAGTCAGACTGTGTTGATAGGATATCACTGCAATATCCAACATAGTGAAAAATTTAGTAAAGTTACTGGTTACGTCATGTAAAACTAACCAAAATGGAGTCAACCTCTTTCCCCTTTACATCCACACAATGACTTGTATTTTTTATTGAGCTGCTGGATTTAGTTGTTTTAGACACATTCTGAGTCCATATTAGGGATTCCCAATATTTTCTACATCAAGACCCAATTTGCTACATTATCCATGTAATGAAATATATCCAACTTTATAATTTACCCACGTATCACATCTTTTCAAAGAGTTTGTCTACCAAACTGCCTTTATTAAGAAAGAGTTTAAGAGTTTCTCCCTCAATCTTTTTTTCTAAAAGGGCAGCAATTATAGTGTGACAAAAGTTAATAGCAATAGGAATAAAAACAGCTACACTCAGTAACATAATTTGCAGGGCCCAGTACAAAATGAAAACGTGGAGACCTGATTTAAAATCAGGAAACAAGCTTCTCTTTTCTTCCGCAGTTTCTCTGTTGAGCTGTCGTGGTACTTTTTGATTACTATTTAATGTAGTGATCCTTCTGGCACGATGATACTTGCCAGGTGAGCGCAGACAACTCCCTGAAGCCTGGAGCCTCCCAGGAAGGCAGGTGACAAGTTGTGGAACCACACTTCATAGTCCCCACCCCCCGAGTTAACTTGCAAAACACAAATTCAAAGATAAAATTTTTAAAAATTCAAGGCGACGATCACAGAGCATCAAACCCCTTCTCATCACCAGGCCCTGGGTGACTACACTAAAGCAGCCTTGAATGAGTAACAACCTTCCTCATCTAAAGACATGAGTGTCATTGCAGTTAATCTATTTTTGGATAAATGTATAATATTAAATACTTTTGAAATATTAAAAGTAGTAGGAACCTGTATTTCACATTTCCTCATTGTTCTAGAGCAGTGCTGTTCAACAGTACAACTAATAACAAGAGGCTATTTTGAGCCCTTGCAATGTGGCTTGATCTGAATTAAGATGTGCCGTAAATATAGAATACACACAGACTATTAAAAAAAAAAAAGAAACGAATAAAAATAGTTACCATGTGATCCAGCAATCCCATTCCTTGGCATACGTCCAGAGAGATACATGTACCCAAGTGTTCACTGCATCACTATTTATAATAGCCAAGACATGGAAGCAACCTAAGTGTCCATCGACAGATGAATAGATGAAGATGTGGCACATATATACAATGGAATACTACTCAGCCATAAAAAAGAATGAAATAATGCCATTTGCAGCAACATGGATGGACCTAGAGATTATCACACTAAGTGAAGTAAGTCAGACAGAGAAAGACAAATATCATATAATACCACTTATATGTGGAATCTAAAAAATAATAAAAATGAACTTATCTACAAAACAGAATCAGACTCACAGACATAGAAAACAAACTTATGAGATTGGTTCAAGATGGCGGAGTAGAAGGACGTGTGCTCACTCTCCCTTGAGAGAGCACCAGAATCACAGCTAACTGCTGAACAATCATCAACAGGAAGACACTGGAACTCACCAAAAAAGATACCCCACATCCAAAGACAAAGGAGAAGCCACAATGAGACGGTAGGAGGGGTGCAACAATCATAACAAAATCAAATCCCATAACCACTGCGTGGGTGACTCACAGACTGGAGAACACTTATACCACAGAAGTCCACCCACTGGAGTGAAGGTTCTGAGCCCCACGTCAGGTTCCCAACCTGGGGGTCAGGCAACAGGAGGAGGAATTCCTAGAGAATCAGACTTTGAAGGCTAGTGGGATTTGATTGCAGGACTTCGACAGGACTGGGGGAAACAGAGACTCCACTCTTGGAGGGCACACACAAATTAGTGTGTGCATCAGGACCCAGGGGAAGGAGCAGTGACCCCATAGGAGACGGAACCAGACCTATCTGCTAGCGTTGGAGGGTCTCCTGTAGAGGCAGGGGGTGGCTGTGGCTCACCATGGGGACAAGGACACTGGCAGCAGAAGTTCTGGGAAGTACTCCATGGCATGATCCCTCCCAGAGTCCGCCATTAGCCCCACCAAAGAACCACGTAGGCTCCAGTGCTGGGTCGTCTCAGGCCAAACAACCACCAGGGAGGGAACCCTGCCCCACCCATCAGCACACAAGTGGATTAAAGTTTTACTGAGCTCTGCCCACAGGAACAATACCCAGCTCTACGCACTACCAGTCCCTCCCATCAGGAAACTTGCACAAGCCTCTTAGATAGCCTCATCCACCAGAGGACAGACAGCAGAAGCAAGAAGAACTACAATCCTGCAGCCTGTGGAACAAAAACCACATTCACAGAAAGATAGACAAGATGAAAAGGCAGAGGACTATGTACCAGATGAAGGAACAAGATGAAATGCCAGAAAAACAACTAAATGAAGTGGAGATAGGCAGCCTTCCAGAAAAAGAATTCAGAATAACCATAGTGAAGATGATCCAGAACCTCGGAAAAAGAATGGAGGCAAAGATTGAGAAGATGCAAGAAATGCTTAACAAACACCTAGAAGAATTAAAGAACAAACAAACAGAGATGAACAATACAATAACTGAAATGAAAAATACACTAGAAGGAATCAATAGCAGAATAACTGAGTCAGAAGAAGGAATAAGTGACCTGGAAGACAGAATGGCGGAATTCACTGTCACAGAATAGAATAAAGAAAAAAGAATGAAAAGAAATGAAGACAGCCTAAGAGACCTCTGGGACAATATTGAACGCAACAACATTCACATTATAGGGGTCCCAGAAGGAGAAGACAGAGAGATAGGACCAGAGAAAATATTTGAAGAGATTATAGTCAAAAACTTCCCTAACATGGGAAAGGAAATAGCCACCCAAGTCCAAGAAGCGCAGAGAGTCCCAGGCAGGATAAACCCAAGGAGAAACACGCCGAGACACATAGTAATCAAATTGACAAAAATTAAAGACAAAGAAAAATTATTGAAGGCAACAAGGGAAAAACAACAAATAACATACAAGGTAGCTCACATAAGGTTAACAGCTGATTTCTCAGCAGAAACTCTACAAGCCAGAAGGGAGTGGCATGATATATTTAAAGTGATGAAAGTGAAGAACCTACAACCAAGATTACTCTACCTGGCAAGGATCTCATTCAGATTCGATGGAGAAAGCAAAAGCTTTACAGACAAGCCAAAGCTAAGAGAATTCAGCACCACCAAACCACCTTTACAACAAATGCTATAGGAACTTTAGGAACTTCTCAAAGTGGGAAACACAAGTGAAGAAAAGGACCTACAGAAACAAACCCCAAACAATTAAGAAAATGGTAATAGGAACATACATATCAATAATTACCTTAAACGTGAATGGATTAAATGCTCCAACCAAAAGACACAGGCTCGCTGAACGGATACAAAAACAAGACCCATATATATGCTGTCTACTAGAGACCCACTTCAGACCTAGGGACACATACAGACTGAAAGTGAGGGGATGGAAAAAGATATTCCATGCAAATGGAAATCAAAAGAAAGCTGGAGTAGCAATACTCATAGCAGATAAAATAGACTTTAAAATGATGTTACAAAAGACAAGGAAGGACACTACATAATGATCAAGGGATCAGTCCAAGAAGAAGATATAACAATTATAAATATATATGCACCCAACATAGGAACACCTCAATATATAAGGCAACTGCTAAAGGCTATAAAAGGTGAAAGTGACAGTAATACAATAATAGTGGGGGACTTTAACACCTCACTTACACCAATGGACAGATCATCCAGACAGAAAATTAATAAGGAAACACAAGCTTTAAATAACACAATAGACCAGACAGATTTAATTGATATTTATAGGACATTCCATACAAAAACAGCAGTTTACACTTTCTTCTCAAGTGAACACGCAACATTCTCCAGGATAGATCACATCTTGGGTCACAAATCAAGCCTCGGTAAATTTAAGAAAATTGAAGTCATATCAAGCATCTTTTCCAACCAAAACGCTATGAGATTAGAAATCAATTACAGGGAAAAAAATGTAAAAAACACAAACACATGGAGGCTAAACAATATGTTACTAAATAACTAAGAGATCACTGAAGAAATCAAAGAGGAAATCAAAAAATACATAGAGGCAAATGACAATGAAAACACAACAATCCAAAACCTATGGGATGAAGCAACAGCAGTTCTAAGAGGGAAGTTTATAGCAATACAATCCTACCGCAAGAAACAAGAAAAATCTCAAATAAACAATCTAACCTGACACCTAAAGCAACTAGAGAAAGAAGAATAAAACAAACCCAAAGTTAGTAGAAGGAAAGAAATCATAAAGATCAGAGAAGAAATAAATGAAATAGAAACAAAGAAAACATTAGCAAAGATCAATAAAACTAAAAGCTGGTTCTTTGAGAAGATAAACAAAATTGATCAACTTTTAGCCAGACTCATCAAGAAAAAGAGGGAGAGAACTCAAATCAATAAAATTAGAAATGAAAAAGGAGAAGTTACAATGGACATGTCAGAAATACAAAGCATCGTAAGAGACTACTACAAGCAAGTGTATGCCAATAAAATGGACAACCTGGAAGAAATGGACAAATTCTTAGAAAGGTATAACCTTCCAAGACCAAACCAGGAAAAATAGAAAATATGAACAGACCAATCACAAGTAATGAAAGTGAAACTGTGATTAAAAATCTTCCAACAAACAAAAGTCCAGGACCAGATGGCTTCACAGGTGAATTCTATCAAACATTTAGAGAAGAGCTAACACCCATCCTTCTCAAACTCTTCCAAAAAATTGCAGAGGAAGGAACACTCCCAAACTCATTCTAGGAGGCTACCATCAGCCTGATACCAAAACCAAACAAAGATATTACAAAAAAAGAAAATTATAGACCAATATCACTGATGAATATAGATGCAAAAATCCTCAACAAAATACTACGAAACAGAATCCAACAACACATTAAAAGGATCATACACCATGATCAAGTGGGATTTATCCCAGGGATGCAAGGATTCTTCATTATACGCAAATCAATCAATGTGATACACCATATTAACCAACTGAAGAATAAAAACCATACGATCATCTCAATAGATGCAGAAAAAGCTTTTGACAAAATTCAACACTGATATATGATAAAAACTCTCCAGAAAGTGGACATAGAGGGAAACTACCTCAACATAATAAAGGCCATACATGACAAAGCCACAGCAAACATCATTCTCAGTGGTGAAAAAGTGAAAGAATTTCCTCTGAGATCAGGAACAAGACAAGGATGTCCACTCTCACCACTATTTTTCAACATAGTTTTGGAAGTCCTAGCCACAGCAATCAGAGAAGAAAGAGAAATAATAGGAATCCAAATCGGAAAAGAAGTAAAACTGTCACTGTTTGCAGATGACATGATACTATACATAGAGAATCCTAAAGATGCCACCAGAAAACTACTAGAGCTAATCAATGAATTTGGCAAGGTTGCAGGATACAAAATTAATGCACAGAAATCTCTTGCATTCCTATACACTAACAACGAAAGATCAGAAAGAGAAATTAAGGAAACAATCCCATTCACCATTGCAATAAAAAGAATAAAATCCCAAGGAATAAACCTACCTGAGGAGGTCAAAGATATGTACTCAGAAAACTATAAGACACTGATGATAGAAATCAAAGATGACACAAACAGGTGGAGAGATATACCATGTTCCTGGATTGGAAGAATCAATATTGTGAAAATGACTATACTACCCAAAGCAATCTACAGATTCAGTGCAATCCCTAACAAATTACCAGTGGAATATTTTACAGAACTAGAACAAAAAATTTTAAAATTTGTATGGAGATACAAAAGCAGTTTTGAGGGAAAAAAATGGAGCTGGAGGAATCAGACTCCCCGACTTCAGATTATACTACAAAGCTACAGTAACCAAGACAATATGGTACTGGCACAAAAACAGAAATATAGATCAATGGGACAGGATAGACAGCCCAGAGATAAACCCACACACCTATGGTCAATTAATCTATGACAAAGGAGGCGAGGATATACAATGGAGAAAAGACAGTCTCTTCAATAAGTGGTGCTAGGAAAACTGGACAGCTACATGTAAAAGAATGAAATTAGAACACTCCCAAACACCATACACAAAAATAAACTCAAAATGGATTAAAGACTTAAATGTAAGAATGGACACTATAAAACTCTAAGAGGAAAACATAGGCAGAACACTCTGACATAAATCACAGTAAGATCTTTTTTGACCCACCTCCTAGAGTGATGGAAATAAAAACAAAAATAAACAAATGGGACCTAATGAAACTTAAAAACTTTTGCACAGCAAAGGAAACTATAAACAAAACGAAAAGACAACCCTCAGAATGGGAGAAAATATTTGCAAATGAAGAAACTGACAAAGGATTCATCTCTAAAATTTACAAGCAGCTCATGCAGCTCAATATTAAAAAAAACAAACAACCCAATGAAAAAAGGGGCAGACGACCTAAGTAGGCATCTCTCCAAAGAAGACATACAGATGGCCAAGAAGCACATGAAAAGATGCTCAACATCACTAATTATTAGAGAAATGCAAATCAAAACTACAATGAGGTATCACCTCACACCAGTTAGAATGGCCATCACCAGAAAATCTACAAACAACAAATGCTGGAGAGGGTGTGGAGAAAAGGGAACCCTCTTGCACTGTTGGCAGAATGTAAATTGATTCAGCCACTATGGAGAACAGTATGGAGATTCCTTAAAAAACTAAAAATAGAATTACCATATGACCCAGCAATCCCACTACTGGGCATATACCCAGAGAAAACCATAATTCAAAAAGACACATGCACCCCAATGTTCACTGCAGCTCTATATACAATAGCCAGGACACAGAAGCAACCTAAGTGTCCATCGACAGATGAATGGATAAGGAAGATGTGGTACATATATACAATAGAATATTACTCAGCCATAAAAAGGAATGAAATTGGGTCATTTGTAGAGACTTAGATGGACCTAGAGACTGTCATACAGAGTGAAGTAAGTCAGAAAGAGAAAAACAAATATCGTATATTAACGCATATATGTGGAATCTAGAAAAATGGTGAAGATGAACCAGTTTGCAAGGCAGAAATAGAGACACAGATGTAGAGAACAAACATGGACACCAAAGGGGGAAAGTGGGGTGGTGGTGGGATGAATTGGGGGATTGGGATTGACATATATACACCAATATGTATAAAATAGATAACTAATAAGAACCTGCTGTATAAAAAATTAAAAAAAAACTTATGGTTACCAAAGGGAAAAGGGAGGGAGGAATAAATTAGGAGCTCGAGATTAACATATACACAGTACTATATATAAACAACAAGGTCCTACTGTATAGCACAGGGAACTATATTCAATATCTTACAATAACCTATAATGGAAAACAATCTGAAAAAGAAAAAGTGATTCAGTTATATATATATATAATCTATATATATCTATATAAATATACACACACATAAATGAATTGCCTTTCTGTATACCAGAAACTGACAACAAAAAAAGAAAAAAAGAAAAGAAATGCAAATATTATTTATCTCATAAATAGTTTTTAAAATATTGAGTACCTGTTGAAATGATCATATTCAGGATATGGGTTAAATAAAATACATTATTAAAATTAATTCCTTCTGGTTCTTTTTACTTTTTTTAAGGTGGTTACTAGAAAATGTAAAACTGCTTATGTGACTCACACCTGTGGCTCGCACTATATTTTCTTTATTTATTACAGAGCAGACACATCCTGGTGTTATCATTCCCAATACACATCCCCAAGAACAGCATACCTTCTGCGTCCCTCTCATGTCTTCTTTTGATTGTCTAAGATTTTGCTTTTTGTTCTTGAAGGATTAAGTAAACATGTTTTGAAAATAATAGGAAATTGAACAAAAATCAGGGGATCTGGAGCATGGTTCTTACTATTTTACTGAGATGACCTGGGCTCCTCTTCTGTTAAATAAAAAAAATGGAATTGAGCCGGATCATCATTGGGTCCCTTCCAGCATTAACTCCCCAGTGTCCTTACTGCATGTGGGAAAGTGCACTTCAGTAACTGGGAAAGTTATGTAAAAATGTTACTAGAAGAATCTCCCCTACACCCCATTCCTCAGGAATGACTTGTTCAAAATTATGAATTAGTAAATGAATTAGTATCAGCCCTCCAAATAGCTATTGATTAGAATAAGGGAAATGTGTCCCACAGTGGAGAGATCTGATGACCTCGGCCAGAGGTCGAGCTTGGTGGGCATGGTCAGTCCTGACTTGGCCTGGCGTCCTGAGCACCCTGCATCCTGATGTGGTGCCACGAGCACTTCCCAGAAGCACCCCAGAGGCGAGAGGCATTTTGGCCATGCTGGGTCAGCGGTGGGAGCAGCCCATGGGAAGCGGGACTGCCCTGCGGGTGTGAAGTGATGGCTGCAAATCACAGCCGCTGGGCCCCGGCGACCAACGTCCATTTCCTGCCGCAGCTCTGAGCACCCGAGCAGCACATTCTCGTGGCTGCCACACTGTGGGCCCCAGGGGTCTGCTCCTGATGCTCAGCTTGAGCTATCCCACCTGGGGAACCACCCTTCCCGGAGGTCCACGTTGGAAAGGGTGCTTCTCTCCTTGGCCTCTAGGAACACAGCATCTACTTGTGAGGTCCCAGACACAGAGAAAGTCACCAAGCCCAGCCAGATTCAGCTTCTTTATTCTGAAACATTGAGAGCTCCCTTGGGCCTCTGTTGAACCCTCCCAAATCTTACTAGCGCTTTGTGACATTTTTAAAAATAAAACTTTATTTTTATGCGGAACAAGAGCTATCCTTTAAAAAGGTCAGAACAATGGAAATCCCAAATTAAAAAGGCGTAATTCTGGGGCTTCCCTGGTGGTGCGGTGGTTGAGAATCTGCGGTTGAGAATCTGCCTGCCCATGCGGGGGACACGGGTTCGAGCCCTGGTCCAGGAAGATTCCCACATGCCGCGAAGCAACTAGGCCCGTGAGCCACAACTACTGAGCCTGCGCGTCTGGAGCCTGTGCTCTGCAACAAGAGGCCGCGATAGTGAGAGGCCCGCGTACCGCAATGAAGAGTGGCCCCCCTTGTCGCAACTAGAGAAAGCCCTCGCACAGAAGCGAAGACCCAACACAGCCATAAATAAATAAATAAATAAATAATTTTTTTTAAAAAGCGTAATTCTGCTCTGTCGGTGGTTCCAGCTCTCTCTGTATTAGTCACAGTTCTCCAGAGAAACAGAACCAACAGAATGTGTATGTGTGTGTGCACATATACATATACATAAGTAGATATATGTATACATATAGAGAGAAAGGGAGAGGGAGAGAGAGAAATTTGGAGATCTGTTTTGAGGAATTAGCTCACAGGACTGTGGAGATTCAGCTCCAAAATCTGCAGGCTAGGCTGTCAGGCTGAAGACCAGGGAAGAGCTGCAGTTCCAGTCCAAGGGCTGTCAGCCGTCAGAATTCTTTCTTGCTGGGTGGAGGTCAGACTTTGTCCTACTCAGGCCTTCAACTCATTGGAAGAATCCCACCTTCATTATGGAGAGTCATCTGCTTTACTCAAAGTCCACCCATTTAGATGTTAATCTCATCCAAAAACCACCTTCACAGAAACATCCAGTATGTTGGGCTAAATATCTGTCCACAGTAGCCTAGCCAAGTTGACGCATAGAATTAACCCTCACAGTTTCTAAATGGACTCATCACTTAAGACCCAGCTGACTGAATACCTGGGATAAAAGCTACAACATCATTTTCAGAGAAAAGATAAAAGAAATAAATCTGCAGATTAAAATGGACCCCCTCCAAGGCCCAGACGTGAAGAAGAGAAAGAAGCCAGGATAGGACCAATCAGGAAGAATGATTTCTTTACATAATAAAATCATTTCATCATTTCAACTTTTCTCAAATTGGGGCAAGTGAATAACTATACAAAAAAACAAAAGATTGTTTAATAAAATATTAAATCAAGCCCATGCATAATTGTATTACAGGGTGTCATGGTTAATTTTATATGTCAACTTACTTATTGCTCTAGTGCTCAACTGTTGGGTCAAACACCAGTCCAGATAATGCTGCAAAGGTATTTTTAGGTGTGATAAACATTTAAATCAGCAGATTTTGAGTAAAGCAGATGACCCTCCATAATGTGGGTGGGCCTCATCCAATCAGTTGGAGGACTTAAGAGAAAAGTCTCAGGTCCTTTGAGAAAGAGAAAATTCTGCTTCCAGACTGCCTTCAGACTTGAGATTGCAAACATTGACTTCTGCTAAAATTCCCAGCCCAGAGATGCAAAAGCACTCTGTGAGGAGACCGAAGGCAGACAAAATAAAAATATGATCATTAATTTTAAAAAATAAAATAAACTTTCCAGCCTGCTGACCTGCCCTGCCAGATTTACCAGCCTCCACAAGCACACAAGTCAGTTTTTATAAATCTTTCTCTCTGTCTCTCTCCCACTTTGTCACTCTCTCTCTGTCTCTCTCTCTCTATATATATGTATACACACAACCTATTGGTTCTGTTTCTCTGGCGAACCCTGACTAAATACAGTGGTGAAGGGGTTTATGGCACCAATGGGCTCAGTATCTAAAACACTTCTCTTCCAAAATAGGTGTGCTGGTCTATAAACAATCCTTATATCTTATTTTTTAAATGTATATATTAATGCTTATTTATTTTTGTTACAAACTTTAAGACATACTTGTGTTAAATTCACAATTGACCAGCACAAAACTCCAGGAAGAGGAAACTAAGATTGCCTGAGATCTGTTCACTGACTCTCAGACAGCAAGCACTTTTTGCGTGACTGAAGTTTACCAATTAATCAGAGAGGTTTGTATACTCTCCTAAGCATTGGACAAGACGTAAGCTCTGTAAGTACAACATGGTAGGTGGACAGCATTCCTTAGCTAATAGCCAGAAGAGGAGAGACATTTGGTTGGCTTTCACCAGCCTCTACTGCCCATGTCTCTTATCCAGCAAGTTTTAAAGAACTCCAAGAAACAGAATTTACTGACTTTCCCGGTAGCTAATTCCAGAACACACAGCACCCGCCTGCGTGCTAGAAATGATGTTCAGTGGATGACACAAACTACTGAAGTGAGTTCCTCATTCAGTTAATATTATGGTAAAACCAAATATGCACATGCAAAATTATTAAAGATTTGTTTATGTGGGACTCTGATATTTGCCATGAAAATTCCTACAATTAAAATCTGACTGGGCTTCCCTGGTGGCACAGTGGTTAAGAACCTGCCTGCCAATGCAGGGGACATGGGTTCGAGCCCTGGCCCGGGAAGATCCCACATGCCTCGGAGCAACTAAGTCCGTGAGCCACAACTACTGAAGCCCGCGCACCTAGAGCCTGTGCTCAGCAACAAGAGAAGCCACTGCAATGAGAAGCCCGCGCACCCCAACGAAGAGTAGCCCCCGCTCGCCGCAACTAGAGAAAGCCCTCGCACAGAAACGAAGACCCAACGCAGCCAAAAATAAAATAAATAAATAAAATGAATAAATTTATTAAAAAAAAAAGTCTGACTGGAAAAAAAAAGACTTTTTCCCCCCTTTCAAAATCAGTTTCAAGAAACCCTTGATAGAATCAGCTAGTTAATTCTTGGCCTCTTTAACTAACACCACATTTGAAGTCATGTGCCATAAATCAGTTTCAGTTGAGATATTAAAATCAGATTATAGCAGAAAAGTCTTGCAAATATTTGCCTCCAAATGAGTTTAAGAATAAATATATATTCAGTAATTCATCCATATTTAGCAGATATTAATAAGACAAAGCATAGCTTTAAATTCACTTATCATTTAATACAAAGGAGGAAATAGGAAAGTGGGCCTGATTAGCTTGTTTATTCTTAGGCTTGGTAATACCTTATTAAAATCTGAAGTTCAAAATTGATATAATCAGTCAAATGTCAGCAGAAATATTTATTCTGTAAATGAAGCTTTAGTTAATAGAACTTTAATTTGAAGTATTTTACATTTTCTTTTCCTCCATAAGGAAACTGGAAAGGGGGTGGGGAAGTCTTGATAGGAATGTGAAATTAACAAAGAGGTCTGAATTTCCCTTCCAGATCTGTGCTGACACTAGAGGTCAGCAACCTTCCAGAAATGATATCTCAAATCTTCATTTACTCACTGTAATTTATGAATTTTTTTGTGACAAGAACCACAGAATTTTAGGTCAGGAAGTGGTCTTACTAATGACCTAATCTGCTGTTTTTTTTAGACGAAAAGGGAGTGAGGTCTAGTGAGATCCAGAGACTTGGCTGGTCTCACCCTTACACAGACGCAGGACTGAACTGAGGATGCTGGGAGCTGATCAATAACACTTAGCGATGGGGATCTTCATGGCCACCAAGTTACAGAGAAATTAGGCACTGTGTCCTATAAACGTAGACTAATAACGTTGGAAGGGACAGGGGAAGGAGAGGAGGGGTTACAGGCTTAGAAAAAACATGGTTCCTGGAGAAAAGACAGGGATGAAAGAGCTAAGAAGTCTGCCAACAGCTTAGGGATGCCAATTTCACAGGTTCCACTACCTCTTCTCTCTTGACCTCCTCTCCACAGGGGTCTGGGGCTTGGACACTTGCTTCATTTCTTTCTAAATTCCAGTGAAAATTCCCATAGAGAAACCTTCTCCAGTGTCTAATTAATCCAGCTCTTTACTAGGTTCATAGCACTCAAATCCACCTCATGATCTACCCTTGGCCTTGGGCCGTCATGTGCCAGCCAGGATCCTCATTCTCATCATGGCCTTGGGCCAAATAATCATCACCCCCCCCCACCCTCCAATCCCCCCACCCCCCCACCCCCCCACCCCACCCCCTTCCTTGTGGTGCAGCGCATAAGAAAGGAACATCAGCTGGAGGAATTGTGGAGAAGTGGCCAAGCCCTGGGCGTTGGGAGACCAGACGGTTTTTTGGAATTCCTGCCCTGCCAGTAACTATGTAGCTTTAGGCAAGTTACTTAGCGTTTTTAAACCTTAGTTTTCTCATGCTTAAAATGGGGATTGTATTAGTACTGGCCTCACAAGTTTTCAAATGTATTAAGTAAGATGTACACATGGGTTTGTCTGTAAGCGAAAGATAATTCGACTCAGACTGTCTTATTAAAAAACAATGGGACTAGGGTGGGGAGGAAAAGTCTAGGCGTGCCGCTGCCGATCCAGGGTCCGCCCTCTCCCAGCAGCCCTTCCGGAACTCACCACCGCCCTGACTGAGTCCAGGAGAGGACAGGGTCCGTGCCTCAGCACCCCAGCTAATCCCCCGGGACTCCTGCTATCTCCGCCCTTACTATAGGCTGCTTCTCCAGTCAATAAAGAGGGGAAGAGATGAGAGTCCCAACAGGTATAGATAGTTGTGTGCTTGGCACATGGCTAAGACTTCAATAAACGTCACCTGCCCTTCTTGTCATCATTATGATTGTAAGTCACAGTCGCCTACATCTTGCTCACTCACAGCAACCTGTTTGGTTTTGACTGACGAAGGAATGGAGGTTCACAGAAGTTAAGAAATCTGTCCCCATGATTTGGAGTGTGGACTCATACTGTGTCGTTCTCAAGTCTTCCATCACCACTAGGCCCTGCACTCTGGTTAATCAATACATGAGGCATGTCAGGAATGGCTCAAAAGGCTTCTCTGTACTGAGAATGCAACCCTGCAGGAATGGAAATTAGCTATGATACTCAGATTGATGCTGGGTCAGAATAAAGGCAAAATAATTGGTGGATAATTTGTTTAAGATGGAAAGATACTTTTTTTTTTTTCTCAAATGGCTAGATAGGTTGCCTACAAGACACCAAATACTCAATTCGGATTTTATTGATAAAATCTACCCAATTCCAGTATTTTCAGTACCACAGAGGACCTTAATGCAATGATTTTGAAGAAAAATTAACCTCTGAATCTATTCTAATGCATGTCTGTAAAATGTCTACTTACTTTAGAATGGGAGATGTTCAACTTTAGCCTGAGGATACTTCCAAAGCTTTCCAGTCTGTCAGGTTCAGAAGACATACCACATGAGGGGGACAAAGACCCCACTGCTTTGCTTTACTGAGAGAGGCTCAGATAGCTTTGGTTTTGTTTTGTTTTGTTTTGTTCTCTCCCTCTTCCTGACACTGTATCTTTTGAAATTACAGAAGAAAAACTTAAGTTTGTGACTCCTGAAATGGTCAATTAGAAAATCACTTTGAGTGAATATGCAAAACAATCTAAGTACTCTAATACCATAATTAAATATTTGGTGATGGTGATTTCTTTAAAAAAATTAATTGCTGTCTTAAGTAAATAAGTCCAAGTGAGGGTAAAATGACTTTTGAATTTGGGAAGTGGATGAACTACATGTAAGAAAACTCAAGTTATGGCCTGCTATCCAAGATGACCCGTTCATAATTCACACTTTTTTTGTACAGAAACTGACCACTGTCTCCCAAGTATGTTTCCATCGTTTTCTGAGACATGCACCAGGCCGTAAGAAGATAAATATGTTCAAATGAGACTGTTAGCCCTACTATGCATTCCTTCCTTTCCACCAAAAATGTACAAACTGACTTCCGGTTTTGGTGAATTGACATAAATTATTCAAAGGTAAAAGCCTTTACAGATCAAAAAAATTTTAAGTGCTTTTGTATATCATAAACTTATCAACATCTATTCTCTCCTTTTTTTAATAATACTGTCATTTGAATTTTCTTGAAAAATTACGTTTCTATAGGAACAATTTGTTTGCTTTTGTAGTATTATAAATGAGAAATAAAAGAAATTACCATGAAGCAAATCCATGATATCTTACAATAAGCGCCTTTTTTTATGTAACTCTTCAATCCCATGATTTTTAAGTATTATATTAACATTAGTACCAGGTATTATTTTGCTCTCTAAATCCATGTCTGCACAAGTATGACAGTTATTAATACCCACAAGTTTTCTTCTTCTTCAATTCTATTCAACAAAGTCTTTTAAGAATGCCTACATGACAAACAATATGCTAGGTAATTCCATTAGGTTAATGACAAAGAGAAGTTGTTGAGATTTTTGTTTGTTTGGTTTTGCTTTCAATATTTGCACTACTTTTTTGACAGTGTACACATGCAAGTTCTTCATAAGACATTAACATCACAGTGAGAATATTGGGATAAAACCCATTTCGTATTGCTTTGAAGACTGGCGTTTGACCCATTAATGAGATCACGACCTCAGTTTTCAATACACCCACCTCCAATCTTTATAAAATTTATCGAGCTATTATGCTGAATGCTCAGTTCTAAATGAAGCCAGTGAGACCACACAATGTCATGGTTGATAAAGTCGACCAAAATAGAGCACTGTGGTCAGTGAGAAAGTTCTCAGGGGTTGGAACAGAAACTGACTTCATGACACATCTTGCTTGGAGTCTAATTCCAACCAGCCAATTAAAAACTCACCTTTGATGTTTCCTGTGTTACTCTTGCTCCACTGAACTTTCCTTCTCTGAATTCAAATAACACTTCTTGCCCCATCACTTTGCCCCATGTAATGCTACGTGGAATTCTTGCTTTTTAATTGTTTCCAGGGTAGAAGGGTGAGACACTGGTCTTCTCCTGCCCTTGGACTGGGATTTACACCATCAGCTCCCCTAGTTCTCTGGCCTTTAAACTTGGCCTACAACTACACCACAAGCTTTCGTGCATTTCCAACTTACAGAAGGCAGATCACAGAACGTCTCAGCGTCCAAAATTGCATGAATCAATTTGTCATAATATATGTATATATTTAAATATATCTACATATATGGATAGAATATAGATACAGATATAGATATATGTATAGAGGTAGATGTAGATATAGATATAGATACAGATATTTCTCCTGTTGGTGCTATTTCTCTGGCAACCCCTGACTAATGCACAGCTCTTCTTTTTTTCCAACTTAATAACAGTGCAAGGTACCAATGCATGTACTAGTGTGCTCGGGCTGCCATAACAAAATACCACAGACTAGGTGGCTTAAGCAATAAACATTTATTTTCTCACAGTTCCGGAGGCTAAAAGTCGATTATTAAAGTGGCAGCGGGCTTCCCTGGTGGCGCAGTGGTTGGGAGTCCGCCTGCCAATGCGGGGGACACGGGTTCGAGCCCTGGTCCGGGAGGATCCCACGTGCCGCGGGGCAGCTGAGCTCGTGCGCCACAGCTGCTGAGCCTGCGCTCTGGAGCCCGTGAGCCACAACTGCTGAGCCCAAGTGCCGCAGCTGCTGGGGCCCATGCGCCTAGAGCCCGTGCTCCGCGGCGGGAGAGGCCACCACAGTGAGAGGCCTGCGCACCGCGATGAAGAGTGGCCCCCGCTCGCCGCAGCTAGAGAAAGCCCGCACGCAGCAACGAAGACCTAACACAGTCAAAAATAAATAAATAAAATAAATAAATTTAAAAAAAAAAAAAGTGGCAGCAAATTCTGTTTCTGGTGAGGACTCCCTTCCTGGCCTGCAGATGGCCACCTTCTCACTGCATCCTCACACGGCCTTTCCTCTGTGCCTGTGGACGGAGAGAGCTCTGGCCTCTCTTCCTTTTCTGATAAGGACACCAATCCTATTGGATTAGGGTCTCATCCTTATGACCTCACTGAACTTTAATTACCTTCCTAAAGGCTTCAAATACCATCACTTTGAGGCTTAGGGTTTCAACACATGAGTTTTGGAGGCGGAGCACAATTCAGCTCGTAACAGCACATGATTGCTTAAGTGTGAAGACTACATCTCCCAGCTGCCTTTGAAACTAGGTCACTAAGTTCTCATTAATGAGATGGAAAAGGAAGTGCCATGGGACAGTTTTGGGGACTCTACTTCAAGAAACTGTCCTCTGTTCCTGCTTCTTCATCCCTTCCTCCATCTCGCAGCCTGGAAAAAAAGACTACGGAGACAAGGGTCACACCTCAGGAATGGTTGGAAAGGATCTGGGTCCCTGGGGGCATTGAGGAGCAGAGATGCCGGACGGCCCTGAGCTGTCTATGGACTGACTTGGATGAATGTGAGAAATAAATTTTATTTAAGCCATTATTCTTTGAGATTTCCTTTCTGCTTGCAGCCGAATGTTATCCTAATTAATATACAAGATTTACTAAGCTACAGTGAAGTAGATATGTCGTGTAATTACCAAATGTCTTGGGGAAGATTTGAGTTTGCACTTTAAAGTGGGAAAAAACTTTACAGTTTATCGAACATAGGGGTTTCCAAAGTAGATGTCCATTTGCTAAAGCCAACATAGTGTTAAAAATGAATTCTGACTCTTTTAATTGGGGCTTGTATGCCTCTGGTTGCCTCAGGCTCAAGCACCCCGTGTCATTTACACCAGGCTTGCTGTCCACATTTCATTTCCTGCCTGGTTTCTTACATATTTGAAATTGCAATGACTGATTTATTCTAATCCAAATTCTTTATTTTACAAATGAGGAAGCAGAGACTAAGAAGAGTAAAGTAACCAGAGATTAAAGAAAAATGAATACTAGTATTTAGGGCTGCTGACTCCCAGCCAGGGCCTCTTTCCATTGTTTGGGCACCAGTAATCCCTTTGAGTCACCTTGGGAAGAAATACGCACTGGGGAGAACATTCTGTCTGCATCCTGCAGCTTCCCTGTGGGCCCAGCTCTTTCCTACCATCTCAGCTCCAGCAGGTGCACCAGCGACAGGACACCTCACCCTGCAGTTGGACTGCAGTAAGATGGGAAGCCGGAGATGCTACGTGTCTCCATTTGGCACTTCCTGTCAGCATTCAGCTTTTATCACACAGATTGAGGGACCAGTGTATTACATTCTCAACCCTCTGTCATCTCCTATCACATTAATGTGATATCATCTTAGTCTATTAGAGTGCCGTAACAAAAAAGGAGGTGTTAGAGCATGACAGCACCTGTCAGAGTGTTGCAAGTACTTATTTGAAATCTTGGATTAAAACGGTGTCATGTGGCGTTAGTGGTGGCAACTTGTCCCCAGAGAGTAAGTTCCTTTATTTGCACTATGTAAGTGAAGGCGTCGCGCGCGCAGGCTATCCTTAAAGAAAATGTCCCCTCACGGAGTTAAGGAATCAAAAACTGTCACATGGAGAGGGGCGTAGCGGCCGTGAAGGACCATGCTAGGCACTCCTCTGCTTGAGGGCTGGTTGTCTCAGTGCTGAGCAAGCCAGTCACCTTGTTCAGGAACGCTGGCTAAGCTTCTCCAGCCACACGGGTGGACATCCATACTGCTTTGATTATTTCCAAACAGGGCTTTCAAAACATCCCAGCATCCTCTCTAATCTAGCTGCACTTGTGTTTCTCATGTTCCCTTGACTGCAGACTCCCTGAAAGAGTAGGAATCATCTTGCCCTGTTCCTCTCCACCTCAGCATCCAGCACCATGGTTTCCTCATACCAAAAGCACAGTTTTTATTACCTGAAGATCTAGTGCAAGCTTTTGTTTTTAACAGATGAGGGAACAAGCCAACATACAAGAGCTATTCAGCGGAGGCAAATTATTTAGTCACATTCCTTAAAGCTCACGTGTTTTTATTATACAGAGTAACAGTTTCACTCCTGACTTATAAGGATACAGGCAGACCCTAAATTAAGAACTTAAGATTAGGCCTTCAGATCTAAAACTGGGATGTGAAGTTATCCATCTGGAATTTGAAGACTTCAGTTTATAGCCACAGATTATTACTAGGTGGCTGGACACAAAATATTTACTTTCTTATTATTCCGACTATGCTCTACGTTGGTGAGGAAAGACTAGGAAGTATCAGCTCTCCCAGGTAACAGGGTATTTGGAGAATAATTCTATTGGTGATGATGACCATGGTGGGGGTGACAATATGGCAACATGAGCCATAGGAAAGCTCCAGGGCCCAAGTTGCAGTCAAAAAGGAACGAGCCCTCCAGGGAAATGACAAGCAGATTTCAATGTTGACATTATGCCAGCTCCTTTCCTTCTGGTTTCCATTTTCTCTAATGTTGGATGTGAAAGGTTTAGAAGAAGGAACTGTGAAGTCATGTCCATGCTCTGGGGTTCAATGAACTAAACATGGGAGTTTAATAATTTTAAATACATGTATGACAGGCTGATGAAGAAACGGAACACTGCATCTCCTCAGAAGCCCCCTCCCAGCCCTCATCAAAAGTGACCACTGTCCTGACTTGCAGGGAAATCACATCTTTGTTTTTCTTTGTACTTGTACAATATGAGCATGCATATTCCTAAATACTACGGCTTAGTTTCACCTGTTTTGGAACTTTTGCTCAACATTATGTTTGTGAGGTTCGTCTATGTTTTTGTGTTCAGCTGTAAATTTGTTAATTTTCAGTCCTGTGTATTATGCTACTATATAGATAAACCCAATTTATTGATCCATTTTATTGATGATGGCAATGTTGGGTTTTTTCTGTTTGAGATAATTCATAATGCTGTTAAAACACTCTTGTATGTGTAGATAGAGAGAGAGACAGATATAGATATAGCTATAGATATAGCTATAGATATAGATATAGATATATAGATATTTCTTTGTGCACATATACATGCATTTCAGGGGTATATTTCTAGGTATGTAATTTCTGGGTCAGAAATTTTGATTTTCTTCAATTTTATTAGATAATTATAAACTATTTTCCAAAGTGATTCTACCAAGATTTACCATCATTAGCAGTGTGTAAGAATTAATATTGCTTCTTTTTCTGGAACACATTATCTGTCTTTTACAATATCAGCCATTCTGGAGGTTAACGTGGTGTATTTAATTCTGTGTGTGTTAGATGTTCCTGATTACAAATGAAGTCAAGTGTGTTTTAATATATTTATCAGTCACTTTTGAGGGGTGCTCTTCCAAGTTACTCATTTTTTGATTGAATTGTTTGTCTTTCTCTTAGACACATAAGAGTTCCATATATATATATATATATATATATATATATATATATATATATATATAAAAAACATCTTTATTGCAGTATAATTGCTTTACAATGGTGTGTTAGTTTCTGCTTTATAACAAAGTGAATCAGTTATACATATACATATGTTCCCATATCTCTTCCCTCTTGCATCTCCCTCCCTCCCACCCTCCCTCTCCCACCCCTCTAGCTGGTCACAAAGCACAGAGCTGATCTCCCTGTGCTATGCGGTTGCTTCCCACTAGCTATCTATTTTACGTTTGGTACTGTATATATGTTCATGTCACTCTATCACTTTGTCATAGCTTACCCTTCCCCCTCCCCGTATCCTCAAGTCCATTCTCTAGTAGGTCTGTGTCTTTATTCCCGTCTTGCCCCTAGGTTCTTCATGACCTTTTTTTTTTTTCCCTTAGATTCCATATATATGTGTTAGCATACTGTATTTGTCTTTCTCTTTCTGACTTACTTCACTCTGCATGACAGACTCTAGGTCCATCCACCTCACTACAAATAACTCAATTTCGTTTCTTTTTATGGCTGAGTAATATTCCATTGTATATATGTGCCACATCTTCTTTATCCATTCATCTGTCAAAGGACACGTAGGTTGCTTCCATGTCCTGGCTATTGTAAATAGAGCTGCAATGAACATTGTGGTACATGACTCTTTTTAAATTATGGTTTTCTCAGGGTATATGCCCAGTAGTGGGATTGCTGGGTCGTATGGTAGTTCTACTTTTAGTTTTTTAAGGAACCTCCATACTGTTCTCCATAGTGGCTGTATCAATTTACATTCCCACCAACAGTGCAAGAGTGTTCCCTTTTCTCCACACCCTCTCCAGCATTTATTGTTTCTAGATTTTTTGATGATGGCCATTCTGACCAGTGTGAGATGATATCTCATTGTAGTTTTGATTTGCATTTCTCTAATGATTAATGATGTTGAGCATTCTTTCATGTGTTTGTTGGCAATCTGTATATCTTCTTTGGAGAAATGTCTATTTTTGATGTGAACTTTTGGGGTTATATGTATGTAGTACAAATATATGCTCCAACTTGGTGACATTTATTTTCATCCCTAATGAATGTCTTTTGAGGAACAGAATTTCTGAAATTTAAAATCATGTCTCTAGTCTACTTCATCTGTGTGGTCATCTACCTTTGTGATAATAACACAGTGTCTTAGGGTATAATATTTTAAAAGTCTCAGTTCTGCCATGTTGTTATTCTTTTTTCCAATAATGTCTTAGCCATTCTTAGACCTTTGTACTTCACAGCAATTGTAAAATAAAACAATAAAGTTCCACAAAAATAAAAGTTGAATTTTGATTGCAATTGCTTTGAAACTCTAAATAGGTTTGGAAATAATTAGCATATTTATGAAATCAGGCTTTCCAACCTACAAGCTTAATATATCCCTCCATTCATTTAAGTCTTCTTTAATTTCTCTCAGTAAGGTGTCATAGTTTTTGTGTAGAGTTCTTAAACATTTTTCATTTGATGCATTTTTAGGTACAATTATATTATTGTAAAAGGTATGGTTTTCATTTTAACTTTCTAATCTTCTATTTTTGGTAAGCAAAAATCTAATTTATTTATGAAATTTTGAATATTATATACGTACTTTGTATATTTACACATTTGTATGCTGTTATACACTGAATGTTTGTGTCCCCCTCCAATTCATAAGTTGAAGCCCTAACCCTTGATGTAATGGTACCTGGAAGTGGGGACTTGGGGAGATAATTAGGTGTAGATGAAGTCATGAAGGTGGGACCCTCACGATGGCATTAGTGCCCTTATAAGAAGAATATCTTTCTCTCTCCCTCTCTCTCTCTCTCTCTCTCTCTCTCTCTCGCTCTCTCTCTCTCCATGCACAACCAGCAAGAAAAGTCTAGGTGAGCACACAGCCACAGGTGCTGAGTATAAGTCAGGAAGAGAACCAAGATCCCAGTCCCTGGATTTTGATCTTGAACTCCCCAGCCTCCACAATTTGTTGAAAACAAATGTCTGCTGCGATAGCAGCCTGGACCAAAACATACACTGCTCACCTCTCTTGCCAAACTTGTTAATTATAGTAATTTATCTATAGAGTCTTCTAAATTTCTATATATGCAGTCATAGTTATATCATATCATTGTGCCATATTTATTGATTTCCAATTATTATACTTATTTATTTTTCTCACCCTATCTACTATTTGAGCACATCAAGTAAAAAACTGAATAGAAAGGGTGACAGCAAAGCTCTCATCATTTTCTGATCGCAAAGAGAAAGCTTTCATATTTCACCCTAAAGATGGTGTTTGCTGTAGGCTTTTTATAGATCTTTTTCAAGTTAAGAGAGTTTTATTCTACTGCCAGTTTGCTGAGTTTTTCTAAAATTATGAATGCAAGTCAAATTTATTTAAAAACGTCTGCATGTACGTTTTCTCCTTTATCCCGTTAGTAGGATGAAATACATGGATTGATCTTCAAATGTTAAATCCACTTTACTTTCCTGGAATACACCCAACCTGTCATAATGTACTGTCCTGTCTATAATTGTCAGGATTAGGTTTAATATTATTCTGTTTAGAAGTTTACATCTATTTTCATGAGTAGGAATGACCTGTAACTTTCCTTTCGTATAGTGTTCTTGCCAAATTTTGATACCACCGTTACACTGGCATCTTAAAACTAGTTGTGGAATATTCTCTCTTTTTTCCTTCATTCTCTATAAGAATTTGTGAAATACTGATAATATTTATTCTTTCAATACTTGGTAAAATCCACTTGTAAGTCACTTGGACCTGGAGTTTATTTGTGGGAAGGTTTATAATTACTCTTCAATTTCTTTAAAAGTGAAAGGATCAGTAAGGTTTTACATTCCAGCCTTAGTCATTTTGGTAACTTATGCTTTCGTACAAATTCAACCATTTCATAAAAATTTTCAAGCGTATTAAAATAAATTTGCTTATGATATTCTGCCATGATATCTTAATGACTATAGGATCTTTACTGAAGCATCCTTTGGCATTCCTGTTGTTGCTAAGCAAATAAATATTGCTTATCTCTGCCATCTATTTTATAGGTGTTATTAAAGTTACAAACCCTTTTCCAATTAATTATTATTACTATTTCAATTAAGTATTAATTAACCTATTTTTGTTTGTTTTCTTTTTTATATTTTCTGCTTTTTCCTCTCCCCCACTTTATTTGAGTTTACTTTGTTATTATTTTTCAAATGTTTGACTTAAATGCTTAGTTTATGTATTTTCTTTCTTTTTTTAAATTTAATTTTATTTATTTATTTATTAGTTAGTTTGTTTATTTATTTATTTTTGGCTGTGTTGGGTCTTCGTTGCTGTGCACGGGCTTTCTCTAGTTGCAGCGAGCAGGGGCTACTCTTTGTTAAGTGCGCAGACTTTTCATTGCAGTGGCTTCTCTTGTTGCGGAGCATGAGCTCTAGGCGCATGGGCTTCAGTAGTTGTGGCACGCGGGCTCTAGAGTGCAGGCTCAGTAGTTGTGGAGCACGGGCTTAGTTGCTCTGCTGCATGTGGGATCTTCCCAGACCAGGGCTTGAACCCGTGCCCCCTGCACTGGCAGGAGGATTCTTAACCACTGCACCACCAGGGAAGTCCAGTTCATGTATTTTCAAATCTTCTTTTCTATCATAGGCACTTACTGCTATAAATTTCTAAGTGTGGCTTTAGTTGTATTCCACAAATTTGATATATTTAGTAATTTTGTTATTCGTTATTTAATTTTAATTGTGATTCTTTCGCTTTGATACATACATAGGTTATTCAGACTTTGTTATTATTTTCTAGCTTAAATGCACTGTAGTCAAAAATATATGTTGCTTGATATCAATCTCCTGAAATCCCTGAGGCTAGCTGTGGAAGACTGCGTTGTTGCCCAAAACATGTGCTACCCCTTCTTCTGATGCTCCTCTCTGCAGTAGAGCTGTACTCTTACACCCTAACATCAATCTTAAGCCATGAAACTTGCTTTGCCCAACAAAATCTAAGTGGAAGTGACATGAGATACTTCTGAAATCTCTTTTTCCTCTGCCAAAAAATAGACAGGGTCTCAGATAGAGTCAACTGTGCTATCTTGAGTCATATAATGAAGACATGGAGAAGAACCAGAAGCATTCTCAATGCTATTTGGGGTCATTTGTGACTACAGCATACTCTAGTGTGGTGGGCAGATGTGAGGATAGCCCTGCAGGACCTCTACGTCCTGGAATCCATACCCTTATGTAATCCCTCACCTTGAGAATTTGAGGACTTGTTTCCTGGACTAGAATGCAGCAAATGTGATGAGATACCATTTCTGAGATTGGGTTACCAAAGGACCATGGCTTCCACGGTGGCCACCTTCTCCTATCCTCTGGTTCTCTCTCTCTCTCTCTCTCTCTCACACACACATCAGCAGACGCCACGTCATGACAACACCCGGGCAGCCTATGCAGAGACCCAGATGGCAAGGACCTGAGGCCTGCCAGCAGCTACATAAGTGAGCTTGGAAGCTGATCTAAGCCAGGCACATAAGTGAGCTAAGAAGTGGATTCTGTAGCCCCAGTTGAGACTTGGGATGGTTGCAGGCCCAGAAAATATCTTGACTGCAGCCTCATGAGATTCCCTGAGCCAGAACTATCCTGCATAGCCACTCCTAAATCCTTGAGCCACAGAAACTATGAAATAATACATGTTTTTTGATTTAAGACACTAAGTTTTGGGGTAACATTATGTAGCAATAGCTAAATAATACATATTTTGGTACCTGGAAATGAGGTGTTACCATGAAAAGATACCTTAAAATGTGAGGGTAGCTTTGAACAAGACAGTTGGTGGAAGCTGGAAGGATTTTTAGGAAATGTTAGAGAAGCATAAATTTCCTTGAACAGACTGTTAGTAGCACTCTAGGTTTTGAGGACTCTGAGTGAGGACTTACAAGGAAATGACAAATATATTTTTGGAAACTGGAGGAAGGGGGATCTTGGTTATACAGTGGGGGAAAGGTTTGCAGCATTATCACCTGCAGTAACATGGAAAGTAGAACATATGTCAAATGAACTAAGGAGATTTCCAAGCAAGTTGCTGAAGGTACCAAATGGTTTCTTTTTGCTGCTTGTAGTACATGCAAAAGGAGAGACATAAATTGTGGGAAGGACTGTTAATCACAAAGGAGCCAGGACTTGCTGGATTTGAAAGTTCTCAGACCCTCAAGATGACAAATGGTTATTTCCAAAGTGGAGAAATGGCTTCCAAGTAAAGGTCAAATCCAGGGCACTCTCAGCAAAATATGGTCTAGAGAGGAAGCTGAAGGTGGGCGTGTAAAGTCTTCTGTTAAATCTTCAGAACGATCAAAGTTGATGCTCCAGAGTGCTATTCAGTCACACAAAAGGTCCTTTAAAAAGTAAGGGCTGGGGGGACCTTCAGGATGGCGGAAGAGTAAGACGTGGAGATCACCTTCCTTCTCACAGATACATCAGAAATACATCTACATGTGGAACAACTCATACAGAGCACCTACTGAACGCTGGCAGAAGACCTCAGACTTCCCAAAAGGCAAGAAACTCCCCACGTACCTGCGTAGGGCAAAAGAAAAAAGAAAAAGCAGAGACAAAAGAATAGGGACGGGACCTGCACCAGTGGGAGGGAGCTGTGAAGGAGGAAAGGTTTTCACACTCTAGGAAGGCCCTTCGCGGGCGGAGACTGCGGGTGGCAGAGGGGGGAAGCTTCAGAGCCAGGGAGGAGAGCGCAGCAACAGGGGTGCAGAGGGAAAAGCGGAGAGATCGGTGCCGACCAGCACTCACCAGCCCGAGAGGCTTGTCTGCTCACCCACCGGGGCGGGCGGGGGCTGGGAGCTGAGGCTGGGGCTTCGGAGGTCAGACCCCAGGGAGAGGACTGGGGTTGGCTGAGTGAAAACAGCCTGAAGGGGGCTAGTGCGCCACAGCTAGCCGGGAGGGAGCCCAGGAAAAAGTATGGAGCTGCCGAAGAGGTGAGAGACCATTGTTTCGGGGTGTTTGAGGAGAGGGGATTCAGAGCACTGCCTAAATGAGCTCCAGAGACGGGCGTGAGCTGCGGCTATCAGCGCAGACACCAGAGACGGGCATGAAACACTAATGCTGTTGCTGCCACCACCAAGAATGCAAGCACAGGTCATTACCCACACACCCATCCCCCAGGGAGCCTGTGCAGCCCGCAACGGCCACGGTCCCGTGATCCAGGGACAACTTCCCTAGGAGAACACATGGCGTGCCTCAGTCTGGTGCAATGTCATGCTGGCCTCTGCCACTGCAGGCTCGCCCTGCATTCCAATAACTACCATACCCCTCCCTTCCCCCGGCCTGAATGAGCAAGAGCCCCCTAATCAGCAGCTGCTTTACCCCCGTCCTGTCTGGGCGGGAACAGATGCCTGGGGGTGACTTACACACAGAGGTGGGGCCAAGACCAAAGCTGAACCCCAGGAGCTGTGCGAACAAAGAAGAGAAAGGGAAATTAAAATTAAAACTTCAATTATCATACGATCCAGCAATTCCACTTATGAGTATACACCCCCCAAAATTGAAAGCAAGGTCTCGAAGAGATATCTGTATACCCATGTTCATAGCAATGAATTGGGAGATTAGCATTGACATATATACACTACCAAACGTAAAATAGATAGCTAGTGGGAAGCAGCCGCATAGCACAGGGAGATCAACTCAGTGCTTTGTGACCACCTAGAGGGGTGGGATAGGGAGGGTGGGAGAGAGATGCAACAGGGAGGGGATATGGGGATATATGTATTAAAAAAAAAAAAAAGTAAGGGTGTACTTCACAGATCCTCTCAACTGAACAAGAAGCCCTCTGAAAAGCTTAAGTTCTCACTAGAAAGGGATCCAGAGGTATGGCTTTGTTTAATGGAGTGAACCACAAAGAGATTCTAAGGAGGCCCACAAAGCTTTTGAGAGAATTTTGTTAGGGGAAATATGATCAACCTGGAATGAAATAATCAGAATCAGTACACAATGAAAAGAGCCATTTGGACCCCCCAGATTCTATTGGCGGGAGGCAGGTAAAGAAAACTACTCAGTTGCAAACAAGTGCTACATTTCATGAAAAAGAAGGATGATTTTGAGGATGGAATCAAGAGTCATGGAGACTTTTTTCCAGGCCTGCAGACCTAATCAACAAACTTCCAATATTTTTCCTAACAAGATTTCAAAATTGCTATGGACCAATGACTTCTTTTTTTGGCCCCTGATTTTCCCATTTTGAACAAGAATGTCTCAATTATCCCCTATCTGTCCCACCACTGTATGTATATGTGGGGGACATATAAATTCTCTTCTTAGTTTTACAGATTTACAGATAGAAATGTGCTCTCCATCAGAGCTGTACTTAAGAACTATACCTGAGGCACCTCATCCATACCTGGACCTGATTGAAATAATGTCATTCAGAACTTTGAGCTGAGTTTAGAATGGGATGAAACTTTTGTGGGCCTTGAGAGGGTGCGGATGTATTTTGTTGGTTAGAGGGGCAGGACTCATAGGAGGCCAGAGGGAAGATTGTGTTGGGAAACCTGTAGGGTTCCAATTAAACATTTATTAAAACTTCACTGTATGCCTCTTACCCTCTTTTCTAATTTTTCTAATATTTTGTCTTTCTGTGCTTCGATTTGAATGTTTTCTTGTGAGTTATCACCCAATTCATTCCTTCTCTCTTTAGCTGTGTCTAATCTGGTCATAAAACTCTCCACTAAATTTTCAACTTCAGTTATTATATTTTTAAATTCCAGAATGTCCATCTGTCACTGATATCTCCAATATCCTGACCCCTGATCTGGCTTTCTTTCTTTGGTTTTATGTCAGGCTGTCTTATATCTCAATCAGATAAGTTTCAATCAGCTAAATTAGTCAAATTTGTACCGTTTTCTAGGTATTATATTTGCAAAATTACACGTAGAAATAAGTCTAGGCCTTCATAGATATCTGATGTTTGCTTGGCCAGGTACGTGGGGACACTCATACTCCAAGATTCACTCCAATTTTAGTGATTGAGGTGCCATCCTCAGAGAGATAGTTCTCAGTTGTAGCACTTAGGAGCTCCAACCCTAAGCTGAGGTGTTTCACCCTCTTTTAACAGGTTCTAGGTAACAATCCTTGCTGTCTTAGGCCCTAGATATTGTCAAAAGCAATGTCCAGTCTCTCCCTCTCTCAGCTTCTCCCTTATCAACCATTAGTTATCTTTTGGAGAAAAGATGGTCAAAAACCAGCATCAGTTTTTTGGACCTCTGCCCTCCCTTTAATCTCAAACCACAATATAGTTGATTAGGTCATTCCTAAAACATTAATAGGAGGCTTGCTGGATCATAGAGAGGCAACGGGGCCAGAACTAACATTTGTGAACAACTTCTAAGTGCCATATGTTTACTATATGACAACCCATTTAAGCATCACTTTAACAAGGTAATTCTTTTGTCCCTATTTTTACATACATAACCCCGAGATTCATAGTGATGAATGACTTGCCTAGGATTACAGTCAGAAAACGGCAGAAACAGAATTTATATACCAAGTTTACCTAACTTCAAAGACCCTTTCCTAGACCCTTCGACCAGTTCACAGGGAGAAAAGGACAGAAAGAAAGTTGAGAGCAAGCATCCAGAGACCTGTACAGCAATTTGGCATGGCCATGACCTCCAGCTGTGCAACCAAGGTCTCCTCTGCTTGGACGGGGTTTGGCAGTATCTGGGAGCTGCTGAGCTCAGACACTGAATCACATGTCACAGGGCACATGCCAGCCTGGCACAGCAGGACTCAGTAGGACAGGAGCCCATGAACCAATGGAAAATTTTAAAACGTGTCTTGCATAGCAAATAACTTGAGAAGCACTGATCATTGACTAATGTCCATTTATGTGCTACTCTGGGTTGGTGCTCTTGCTTTCCCCTGACGGGAGTCACCCTAGCAACAGCTGAATCTTGGACTGGTCACTCGTGCTGGAGCCTCTGGACCTAGGAGCCTGTGCATGGTGCCAGCTGCCACGCCTGCCCTCTGGCAGGCTTATGTCCATGGAGGCTGGATGTTCCAGTGGCCGCCTGGTCAGGAAAATGACACGACCCAGAAGTGGGGGGACCGTCCCTGGGGCAGCATTAATCAGTTGTTGATGAAAGACTAGGGAGAGTTGGTAGATAAATTCCCCTCCTTGCTCTCTCCAGGCGATGAGCTGGCTTGTTACAATGTGAGGGCCGCCTGCAACACAGCAGCACACACCTCATGTGGGTCTTCCCTCCTTCCCTGCTTCCTGTTTTTCGTCTCCCTCATGCCAGCTTCCCAGGGACCCTACACCCCGGTAAACTATTAGCATATAAGCTTTAGCCTCAGGCTCTGTTTCTAGAGAACCTAGGCCAGGACATATATTATGTAAAATGAACTTGTGAAATGCTTTTCTAATGCTTTAGACCAGTGGTTCTCAAAGCATGGGCCCCAGAGCAGCATCATTCGTGAAATTGCTAGAAATGTAAATTCTCAGGTCCCACTTCAGAGCAAATAAGTCAGAAACCCTGGGAATGGGACCCAGCAATCTGTTTTAACAAGGCTTACAGATGATTCTCTTGCATGCAAGTCTGAGAACCACTGCTTTAAGCTGAATTAGAACTGGAAAAGCTTCTTCCTTTTCAAAGTGTAACTGTACGCTAGAACCTCAGCTCAAGGATGGACCATTTCTTCAGTGATATTCATGATGTTCACTTGACACTATTATAATGGTATATAATCTCATAGCTAAAATATAACATTTCTGCCAAGTACCAGATCAACTGAAAAAAGAAATGCTGCATATCAAATTTGTCATGATTTCTATATTTTAACCCCCATTTTCCTTTATTTTTTTCATAACTTAGACCAACACAGAGAAAACTAAACCTGGGACCATACTGCTGTGTAATTTATTTATTTTACCTCTCATTGCATCCTTCCTGCTTGCTCTTCCTTCTAAGATAGCTATCTAAAATTATAACTTTGTTTTAAATAAAGCATATTAAAGCTAATTTTTAGACTTTCGCAACTCTTCAGGCAATCCACAGGACACCCCCTGGGCTGCTGAGGACATCCAGATTTGGAAACCCCACTCTGATCAGAACCCTGGGTGCAAGTTAGAATCACCTGGGAAGCTTTTAAAATATACTCATGCATTGCCCCCGCCCGACAAAGTAACTGATTTAGTTGGTGTACGGGCGGGACTAGGTTCTGTCTATTTCAACAGCCCTGAGATACCATTCTAATGTGTAGCTAGGGTTGAGAAACACTTTGAGGCCAACTTTAGCTCACAGAGTGCTTACTTTTTGCTCTTTGACCCCGTAAGCCCTGGGGCAAACACACTATTTCATGTGCTTCTGCCTTTCCAAGGCAATTTAAAGAGCAACCACCACTACCACTACCTCACAACCATCAGGAAAAGTTCTAGTAAAATTACGTTCTGGAAGTTGAAGTCAAAGGACAAATCAGAGTCCATTTAAAATTACTCTCAAACTGCAACTCCAACAGATACAGGGTTTTGGGTTTCATTAAAAATGGTTTGCAATTTTCTTATGGAATTGTTACTGCCTCTTGTATTCCCTGCTTCACGCTGTAGTCAGAGCAAACTTGGTCTCCCACAGTCCCAGCTCAAAGACTGCAGCCTGGAGCTCTCCAAGGTAGATGGAGACTCCCCTCGAGGTAACCCAGAACGTGAACTATCCAGCTCCGAACAGTCCCTGGGTGCAACTCCAGGGGGCTGGGGGCCAGCTTCCAGCAAGGCTTCGGAACCACAGGCGCTCCTGAGCCAGCACCCCAGAGTCTATACTGCAGTCTTCTGCCTCACTCTGTGAGTTGGTTTGCGCTGAAATTTTGTGTATGATTCTCACCTTCTATTCCCTTCGTGAAAATCCCATTATCTCTAACAGCTGTGTGTCAAGAAAAGACATGAATTTTGTGTAACAACAGAAGGATACCAAACTTGTTTTAGGTAGCCTTAGGCAAAACCGTTTTAGCTCGCTTTCTTCACTTATTATATAAAGACTTAAACTTTGTGTAGAAAGAGGGGAGTTGCATTAGGGTGGGAAACTTTTGAAAAAAGGAATTCAATCTCTACAGCACAGAAGAAAGTTTATAATGATATTTTTTAAATAAAATACAGCCTGGATGAAAAAAGGTACAAATTTGCCACTAAAATATTATTTGCGATTTATCATTTCTAGATAAATTCATAAAGTGAAAGAAAACCAGGAAGGTGACATACACTGCTTGTGTAAGCCTTGAAATTGATTTCAGAAGCATCAGTGCTCACTACAAAAGAATTTCACAGTTTAATTAGGATGGCTCAAATCCAGCATCTATATTTAGGATAAGCTGGAAATTACAGTGTAGAAATGAGAATCATCCAGCAACAGTCTAAATGGAGGGGGGGGGATTCTATAGAAAAAATACCACAGCTTTTCTCAGCTAACCATAAAATTTCTTAACTTTTGTTTTTCAGTGGATACAAACAGAATAATCTCTAAGGATTTTACCAATTCAAGCTGAGGAATGCATTTTTACTAAAATTCCTAAATATGAACTTTTAAGTCTGCACCTATACATATTACCTAAATTATTTTTAATACCTGTATGATCTGCTTAAACACAGATCAATTTGGCAATTAATTTATAACATATCAAAGGAATCTCATTAAAATTCTGAATGTATATAAACATATTTTATACCGCTAATATTTTGGCTTCTTTTTTTAAGTGGTTGGCAGAGTTCTCATGGCACTCTATCATTAATTCCTTAAATATTCCTGTTTTCTTCTCATCATTGGTATATCATCAAATAAATCAGTTCAAACCCAAGATGTTACAGAAAGAACCATATGATTAATTTTTTTTTAATTCAGGAAATGTTTTAAATAATCTTGTACAAGTTATATTGGCTTACCATCCCATAATTTATTAGAGTAGCACATGATTATTTATGACCATAATTATGGTTTTTGGATGTCGAACAAGGGTGTTTTTCTTCTTCCTCTTTCTCTTCTTTACAGTGACCTGGGTCTGCGTTTATATACACTTGTCAGTAATTTCCCTAAAAGCAGTTTAAATGCTCTAAATAATATACTCCAAATTGTTAAGAAAATAAATCGCTTTAGCGAGCTGACCTCCGCAGCTCTGATGCACAATGAGTATGCAGCCAGAAAGTCACAGAGAGAAATTAGAGTCTCAGGAGTAGAGTCTGAAATTCTTTCAAATTAAAGTTACTTGCCTTGGCTGAAGGTTTAATTTTAAATTACAAGGAAGGAAATACTCTAGGTAAAACAGCTCTTAGCCAATTGTAACTAACAAATCAATTGCAGATATCCGGTGCAGAGGCTGAGTGTGCCTTAGTCACATATTAGTGAATTACTTTCTCCTCATTTCTTGATTTTGCAATAGTTCAAGCACTGCCCTGCTCTGTCACCCGAACGTCAGGCCTCTCATTCAGCGTGATCATTCAAATTTTTTTTTTGAATTTTATTTTATTTATTTTTTATACAGCAGGTTTTTATTAGTTGTCTATTTTACACACATCAGTGTATATACATGTCAATCCCAATCTCCCAATTCATCCCACTACCACCACCCCCGCCACTTTCCCCCCCCTTGGTGTCCATATGTTTGCTCTCTACATCTGTGTCTCTATTTCTGCCCTGCAAATTTTTAAATGGTCCAGAATTCACCAAACTCCCACTCTGAAGACCCAATGTAATTAAGTTGAGTTTGCTTGCTTGTGTGTTAATGTAAATTGACAGCAACTACTTAACAGGTACACAAATTAACTCATTTAATGTCACTTACAGATAGGGGTTCACACTCTACAGACGAATAATCCAAGGTTAAGTATAAGTCAGTAAGCTGGTGCCACAGCCTTAATGTAGAACCCCTTCCAGGTCAACACTGTCATTCCCTGTGCTGTGTCTGTTTCTGTTCCAGTCTCTGATGAAGCAGTTTTGGAAAGATGAACTTGATCCATCCAGGAGGTGTCTGACATGAGGATGAAAAAACGAGCACTTCCTGTTTCCCTGAAGCTGTCTAGTAACTGAAGGTGAAACCAACAAAGTTGATTGTTCTCTTTCTGGGAAAACGCCCGGGAGCTGGGTAAGGGGATCATGAGTGGAATAAACACCGTGGGCTGCCTTTATTTTCTAACAAATTAGCTAAACGCCCTTGATGCCTTATTGCTTATTTTAACTCAAATTAAAAACCTTCAGTCTCCAACCAAAAAACTTTCTTACACTTTCAAACGAACTAATCTGGAGGACAGCCAGTGATTTCTATGACGAGGCAGGCAAACCAAGCCAGGCAGATCTTGTCAGCCACCCTCATTATAGGCACAGGCACTGAGCGGACCCCAAGGAGAGGGGCTTTGGGCAAGATGAGCGGCCAGCTGGCCTGAAGCTGTTCATTTTGCTGGTGCGTGCGCCACTGTGGCTGGCAGGCACCAGGAAAACGCAGAGCATCAAGGCAGAGGCGGGGCAAGGTCGCTTCCAATGTGCAGGCGCACCCAAGAAGGAGATGTTGTGCCTAACACTGCCACCAGGTGGTCGTTCCTGGGAGAGACTTATTTAAATAAAACAAAACCCGCTGAGGTTTTCCTGCTAAGGATCAGAATCTAACCAAGTCTCAGATCTATCATCAGTTCACAGCCAAATGGAGGATTCAATCAGCCAAATGCAGAAGAACCCTGAGTCTTCAAGACAAATAACCCACTTTTCTTCAACACATTAATGGCAGGAAGAAAAAAAAGAAGGAAAGGGAGCTAGAGGCAGGGAGGGGAGGGAAGCTACCTTAAAGGGCACTTAGATACACCGATGAGATGCACTGGGTATGTACATCTCATTCGGATCCTGAGTCAAGCGAATCAACTGTAACAAGCCATTTTTGAGCCAACTGGGGACAACTGGATACAGGCTGGGTGTCAGGTGATAATACAGAATCATGACTACTTTTGCTGATAATACTATTGAGGTTTATTTGTAAAAGAAGGGCGCTTTAACTAATAGATAGTATCCACTGGTGAAATAATATAGTATCGAGGATTTGTTTTAAAATAGATCAAAAAGGGCTTCCCTGGTGGCGCAGTGGTTGAGAATCCACCTGCCAATGCAGGGGACACGGGTTCGAGCCCTGGTCTGGGAGGATCCCACATGCCGCGGAGCAGCTGGGCCCGTGAGCCACAACTACTGATACTGAGCCTGCGCGTCTGGAGCCTGTGCTCCGCAGCAAGAGAGGCCGCGACGGTGAGAGGCCCGCGCACCGCGATGAAGAGTGGCCCCCGCTTGCCGCAACTAGAGAAAGCCCTCGCACAGAAACGAAGACCCAACACAGCCAAAAATAGATAAATAAATTTTTTTAAAAAAAGAGCAGGGCTGGGGGTAGATGAGAGGAGGCTGGGAGACTGTTGATACCTGTGGAATCCAGGGAACGAACACATGGGGTTATTATACTGTTCTTTATACTTGCATGTTTGAAAATACCTTCAATAACAATCTGTTTCAATAACCTGCTAATTTACAGGGGAAATTATTGATAATTCTGAGTTAGATATGTGTGTATATCCATGTACATATATCTTTTTAATCTGTCCTGTGGCTAATTCTCTTCACACACACACAGGTGCAGAGTTGCCACCTCAGTTGCTCACATGACACATGTGCTGTTGTAAACACTGCACATCAGGTCCTACAAAGGAAAGCTGGCTTTTGAAACAACTTTGATTAAGCAAAGCAGCCGCCATCCCTCTTTAAAGGTCTACAAATCTTAGGAGTCCATTTTGTCTTCTCCGGTTAAAGGCTTTTCTCAGTCAGACACGTTAAACTCTGTAAGGCATACATTTATTTCCCTGTTCATTCAGTTCTATGATGTGGAATGTTAGAAAACAAGCGTAGGAGATGTCCATTTCTCTTTTTAAAAAACTCACTCCTTGAACACATCTTAATATAGTCCTCCAGGACTTGGGGAAAAAAACCTAACCTACTTTAATAATAATATAACAGTACCTGAACTCAAAGTCAAATTAACATTTTGTATTCAAATTCGATTTCGTATTCAACTTTTTTGTTGTTGAACACTCACAATAAGGCCCCACTTAATCCTCCAGGAAATACAACAAATCAGAGCACACTCATGAAACTGGGCGCCAGTCAGCTTTGATTTTTCTGGTTTGAATTTCATAAGAACAAGAACTACAACATAGAGCAACCATTGGTTTACAAAAGGTTAGAGTTATGAAGGAGGAGGAAAGTTTTCCAAACAGGTAAAGATAACAAAGATATGTTTTACACTGAATTTTTAAAACTTTCACTTAAAAATAGCTATAAAAATATTTCTCACCAAAAACATTTAGTTTTGGTGGTTTTCTTTTTTGTTGTTTTTTTGCTTGGGGATGGCGGGGGTGGGATATAAGAAAACATACCAATACGACCAGGGCAATAGTAACTCTCCTTGTTAATAATGCATGTTATGTTTCTGAATCAAGAAGATCACTTCAGGTGATTAAAAGATGCCAAAAAGTCATTGGATATGTTTCAATTTTCCCCAAATTGCCATTTCCATCAATTCAAGAGAGAGGATTTGTTTTGCGTCACGGCTTCCACAGAAGTCTCCGTCTGTGATCATAAACTTACCGGAGAGGCTTGAGCGCTCCCTGGCTAACTGGTCTCCTGTCTATGCGTGGAGCTGACCTAGCATCACCCAGAGGGCAGGGCTCTGCTCCACAGCCTGGGCTCAGGTCCCAGCTCTGCCCTTTACCATGGTGCTGAGCACAGCAAGTTATTTCATCTCTCGGTTTCCCCAGTTTTAAACTGGGCGTAAATCACACCACTGATGTGAGGATCCAGGCAAGTCTACACCATCAGAGCACTCAGGGGAAAATAACGGGGCAGAGCACCCACCCAGCTCCCCGAGGGGCCCGGCCCACGTGCACGCGCTCCTGGGGCCCTGAGCTTCTGCCTGCTGCCCGGCGGGTGCTGACGATTCTAGGCTCCGCACCTTCTGTTCTCTCTGCCTAGACATCCTCTCCCTGCCCCCACCCCCGACCCATGCCAACTCCTGCATCTCCTTCGGGGCTCGCCTTCAATGTCAACCCTTCCGGAAGCGTTTCTTCACCTCCAGTTAACCTCTGCTTCTGAGAAGGTGAAGTCCCCTGACCATCTCCTTATGATTCCTGGGCTTTCGATATTTATTGGTGGTTTCACAACTAAATACCACTCCCGCCAGGCTACGTTCCAGCAGAGAAGGATTGCCTGTCTGCTCACTGCTCCTCCTGTGTACTTGGCACATGGTAGGTCCAGACTAAACATGTATGCAGAACACACAGGATTTTACAGAAATCTGCCCAAGGGACAGCCAACCTATCCTGTGGGAAGGTGCTGGGGGGGGGCCGGGGTTAGAGGGGCTTCCAGGAGGAAGTGGTTCTTCTAAATTAGATACGCACAGAGATGCAGAAAGACAAGGAAAACGGTAGCTGCAGTTGATGCTCACAATGTATCCAGCACTATTCTAAGCCCTCATCATGTACGAATTCTAATTCTTACCGCCCTCCCGCAGAATTAGGAGTTATGATTATTCCCACTTTACAGAGGAGACAATTGAGATACGAGGAAGTTAAATGAATGTTCAAGGTCATGCGGCTAGTGAGCAACAGAGCCTCTCACAGACAAGCTGGGCGAGCCGGGCGCTGCCCTCCTGACCACCGCCCTGCTGCCCAGCCTGGCTCCGCTAACGGTGCCTGCCTCCACATGGACACCTGTAGCTGCAGCTACGCCTACAGCCAGAGCCACACATAACACGGCAGGCACGGGGAGAAAAAGTTCTTTTCTCCTACACTATATTGTTGCCAGTGTTTATCATTTTTTTTTTTTTTGGTATTTCTTTCAACTTGTAGAACGAGGCTACATGTTAATAGGTGCTCAATAAATAATTGTTAAATGATCAAGTAGAAGGCTTTTACCTAATATTGCTAAATTGAATCCTGAAATATAGCTGCAAGGTTTCTATGATTACTAGGAAAGAGTTAATCAGGAAGAGTACCTACAGGAGTACTCATTATTCTTATAAGAATTCTTGTTATTCTTATAAGAATACTTATTATAAGAATAGGAGCTGTGCAACTTCGGACAAGTTACTTAACTTCTCTGTGCCTTAGTTTCTGCCACTGCAAAATGGGATTAATAAGAGTCCCTGCCTCGTGTGGTTGTTGTGAGGGTTAAGTGGGAACATCCACTGAATATGTATAGCCCCGCACAGCATCACTGAGTTACACTCCTGGTACACTAATACTGCTTCGCTAGGACCAGTACACCAGCAGCTCCCCGGGACCTGGAACCCTGAGTGGCAGGTGGAACAGGAACAGCATTGGCTGACGGCCCTCAGGCTTCCCCAGGGAGCACAGTCTCTGAGTGTCACCCTCCAAAGCCACACCTTCTCTGCTCCCGGAACTCAGGTAGCCTTCCACCCTTAGATCCAGCCACTGCTATTTTCCTCCTTGGGGAAGAGCTGTTACTTTCCATCAAGTCACCAGGGGGCAGTTGTAGCCTAGAGCAACTTTAGGGTCTCGGAAGAAGAGGAACAAGGTCACTCACAGCACCAATATGAAGGGTGTACATGTCAGGGTGGAGAACCCTTTAACCTTGGGTGACTGGACCTTAAGTCAATGCCGGTGGAGTGGGGGACCCCTATTCCCATCAGCCTCTGCAGCCTCCCATCCCCTGCCTTGTCCAGCCTTGCCCTGCAGGACCAGAGCAGAGCCTCAGCCTGAGATGTCAGCAGGCCAGGCGGGCCCATGCAGAGGGCAGCCCAAGGAAGAAAAGACCTTTGGCCCCAGGCAGAGGCCTGCCTTCAGCCTGGAGGGACTGGCCCAAGTCCCAGTCAGGAGGGCCTGGGAAGCAAATCAAGCCTCCTGCCTGGATGCAATTAGCTACGGACAGGCTCTGGGAATCTGTATGCAAATGTACCATAATGCAACCTTAGTTATTTTCCAAAGCCATAATTTCGTTTTTTAAAAAAACCTCATGCAGGGATAGAAATATCAGAGACAAGTGGCCTCTGCTGACCACTGGGTCACCGTAGAGGTTCCTGGTCACAAAGCCCTATCCATTAATCACCCTGACAGGAGCAATTACGGAACCAATGTGCTACAAAGGGACTGTTGCATTTCCCTGCTGCATGTGAACTGATGAGGGAATGGATAATTGGAAGCATTTTTGGAAAAACAAATACTATTATCCCCAGCTCTCTTTAATTATAAGTTTAAACAGGTATACATTTCCTCCATTCATTCAATAAATATTTATAAGACATGATATGGTACAGGAGAAACATTTAAACAATAAGCATTAGGAGTAAAAGTAGTAGAGAAGCATTTAAGCATCAAAGAGAAAAAGATTTTAAGACAAATTCAAGATTTGTTCTCTGCTTCCAAGTGGCTTGCAACTAATTGGGAAGATGCTTTATTTACAAGTGAAAGATAAATGGCAATCTACACCCAGATGTGATACATGTTCAGTGAATGGTTTGTACCAGCAGTGGTGTAAGAGCTCCGAGGAATGAGAGACCATTGACCACTAAAGAAGTTTCAGGAAGGGGCTGGGACAGAAAGGCTTTGAGAGACGAGTAACAGGGAGGAGAGGAAATTCCACGAAGAAGAGTGAAATTTATAGGAGAACCGTTGGGTTTTAGAGAAGAAATTTCTCAGGGAATTGTGAGAAATTACATGATTGGAACTATATCATGAACAGATTAAATCTCCAATAATGTATCAGATTATATCTGTCATTTGCTAACAGGGGAGATTGACTCTGGGTGACTTAGGAAAAAAAAAAAAAAAAAAAAAAGACTAGTTATTGGGGGATGTCAGGGTAATTGAGGGAATGTTAGGATATCCTGAGGGGCCGACCTGGGCAGCCGAGGCTCAGGTGGGCAGAACCCGGCCGAGTCCGGGAGCCTTGGCAGCCAGGGTTCTTAAGGGGAGGGAATGCCATTCATGGGTCTCAGTGTCCATGACTTCAGATCCCAGTGTCTCTGCGTTACAGATCTCCTTTGCTTGGCAATAGCATCTCTCCGCACCCATTGGATCAGAAGCCTTCCCTCTGCATCAACAGCTGTGGCCAAAGGGCAGTGCCAGTAGCCCCCCTACGCATCAAGACCGTCCCCGGGGAAGGGGAACCGGCTGTGATCCAGGCGACCACGGAGAGGTGTCTATTGTAAGTAAACTCACACCAGGTGCCAGGCACTTTGCTACACAGTGGTGCCCCCTGACTCTGACGTTAAGCCCATTCTCTATGAAATGCGAGACCCGAAGGTGCAGAGCAGGGAAAGAACAAAATAAAAATATGTCTTTAAGAAGAGCTTTCTATGAGTGAAGTGCCTTTTGGATTTAAAGGTAGAACTGACTTGAAGTCAGAGGTGTATGTGACCATGGTCCCCAACAAAATCCGGAGTGTATGTCAAAGCCACGTCCTCCTGGGCCCCTATACTCTACAACTCTGAAGACATGGATCCGGGGGGGGCTGGAACTGGTGTCTGGGGAGACCTCCCCAGCTACTCAGGAGCCACTGAGATAGGAAACCAGACTAGTAATCCTGCCAACAAGCAATGCGAAAAAGCAGCAGACAGAGGAGATGGTGCAGCCTTTGAAAATGATATTGCTGGTTCAGGGACCTGCTTGGAAATGGAGGGTCGTGATTAAGGACAAGTTGAGGTGATCCCAACGGTTCAAGGCCAGGGAAAGGGGACAGCACCAGCAAATGGAATAAAGAGAGCAGAAAGGACACTGGACCATATAGATAATGATTTTGCATTCGTGTCCAAGCAGGACGTCTGAGCAGAGACGGTCAGTAGGCATTGGAACCCAGATGAGAAAAGCAGGTTATCTTCCTAGAGGTTATAATTTGTACATGGGTAATAATGTATGAACAGAATCTATTCAAAATGAAATTAAAATATTAAGATAATAACGAAATCTAAACAGTATTTCAGTGATGCATCTGGATTCAGATTTAACTAACCATAAGAGGTGCTTTCATGAATATTATTTTATTTAACCTTCGCAATTACCCTGTCATGGAACTGAGCTTCAAAGCTCTAAATTATGTAAATTGTCCAAAGTAACACACACATGGGTTGGAGAAGCAAGAATCTGAACCGAGAGCCTTAGATTCCTGAGTTCTTTCTATAACATCTTACCCCTCCTCATTAAGAAACAAACAAAACACCTATCCAGACTGCCAGCAAATAGGAGAAACACTTATATCCTTACTGACACTGTGAAATGTAGATATCTACCTTGTTAATGTCCGTATGGATGATTGTGTTTCTTAAAACTTGAAAAGCCAGGTGAACTAAAGAGATCAAAGACCACAGTCACTGCAGATTCTCAGCCTCGGAGTCAGCGGAGGGAGTGTTTCTGATTCCTCCGTGCCATTGCTACGTAGCCTGGGTACAATTTTGGTTCAAGGGTTTTGATTTGCGGCTCAGCTAGCTAACACGCAGCTCCTTTTCTTCTCCCTATTTTAATAATTCCACAGTGACACCTGCTGGGAAGAAAGCACTGCTCAGCCCCATCCTCACTGGGGGGTCCTGGGCAGGGACGGTGGGGGGCGGCAGGTTCTCCCTTGCCCTCCTCCAACAGCTGCTTCTCATTGGGTGAGTGCGGAGCTCTTCAGGATGATTCCTACCCGGATTCTGGTGCCCTCTGAGCTGGGTGAGTTCCAGCCAGGTCCCAAAGCAGCAAGATCCCCAGGGACTGGCCAGTGACGGGGACAAGCCTACGTCTCCTTGTCGCTGTGTGACTGGTCCAGCTTCCTCTCCCGCCTCTGCATGTAGCCATCAGTCCCCTCCATCACACCCCAGCCATGATACCACCCGTGGGTCTCTGTGATGCTGTACTTAATAACAAAGTAAAATTGAAAAAAAGTCCCCTGGCGTAACTGAGAAGACGACGACTTCCGCGGAGAGTGCCAAAATGTTTTAGAAATAAACGGCAGACAACAGAGTCATTGCATATTTCACTAGGCAGGATAGTAATTTATGTGATGTATTTTTAACTGTGAGAAGTGATGGGGGAAACCACTTAAATATAATGTGAGTTGAAGATTTGTCAGTTACGCAGTTCATGCAATGGCAGATCTGGAAAATGTTATAAGAATGGAAGGATTACCAACAAAGAATGCCTACAATTGGAGCTCTTATTTGAGTTCCGACTCCCCCTATCGCTGGGAATTTGCTCCTTTCTGGGAATATTTTGCTTTCTGTGGAAGAAGCTGGAATTTTACACTGTCTGTCAAACGTTCTTTTTTTAATCATCTCTCTCCATTTTTGCTTTTATCCCTCAGGTCTCTATTTTAGCCTCTCTAAGATGTTGAGTTGGCCAGACACGAACTCTGTGGTCCCCTATTCTCTGTGCCCGAAGAGCAGTTTCCCGACCCAGGAAGATGCCTGTATCCACTGTGGTTCCTGCCTTGTCTTAGGTGGACAGGCCCTGTGGAGCACAGTGGAGCATTCGCCAGATCTGTGTCCCCCCATAGAAGACTTAGGTTGGAGTAAATAGTCTTGAATTTGTCCCTGGAATATGTGCTGTGTATATTGAGGCCACAACAATCAGGAAAAAACAGCCTCGTAAGCCGCAGTGACTTCACGCTGAGACACACACCTCCCCCAGCTGTTACCCAAGGATAGAAGTCTCTTATCTCAGGCTGCCCTTTTCTTCCCCCCCAACCCCCCCCCCCCCCCGCCACCCTAATACCCCCCACCCTTTGAGATGTGCTCAAGAGCCTTTTGGAAAATTCCCGGGTTTCCAAGGGAAAATTTTCTTTATAGATGAAGCAAGCCCTCTAGTGGCGATTTTGCAAGTTACAACCTCTATTTTAAGATTTGTGAGGAGGCAGGTTCAGCTTCTTCTTTCTTCTAACGACACACCCAGAGCTGGTTCTCACTAGGAATTCATGTGACTTCCATTCCTTGTTACTTTTTTTCCCCAAAAGAATTCTACACTCCTTTCCCCAGTTTGCAGCATCCCTGAGAAACTTTATTTTTGTCCACTGTAATCTGTGCAACTCATTCTTACCCATCAGTCTGGGATTCTCCGTCCCCGTGCCCTTCTCTGCTGTAGAACTGCTGGCCTCCTGACTTCACAAGCCACGTGCTGAGAATGACACCACACTGGCCGTGTGTCAGCTGGACTAGCAAACACTTCTCTCTGAACAGTTTGGCCACGAGCTACAGCTGCAGTGCATTTGAGTTTTAAGGTGTTTCAATATTTACCCCCAAAGTCACACCATCTGCCATGTCGGTCATATCTAACACCTACACTTGTGCTGTTCTAGTGCTCAAAAAAAGCTGAAAAGGCACATTTCGACTATCTAGGATAGGGTGCTGGGTATGACGTGAAGCCGCTAAAAGCAAAGAAATCCGAAATCAGTGCTAACTCAGATGGGTCCTGCGGCTGTTGGAAATTGCTCTGCCTCCTTCTAAAGCATTTAAATCAACAGACTAAATCCACAGAGCCTCTTAAGAGGACAGCTGTGATGTCCTTTTCGGGATCCTAACCAGTCAGAAAATGGCATGTCGCTTGTATTTAGCCCCCATTGTTTACACCATGTGAAACAAACGTTAAGTACAAAGGCAGAAAGAAAACTCCTGGTGACCAAAGTGCTCGTGGTCAAATGAAGAAGAGAGCAAAATAAACAGGTGAAAATCAACTGGGAAGCTGAGCCCATCAGAAACATTAAACACAAGCACGATCGCTGCTGGTTACTCAATGCTCTACAGCGTAGTCCCGACAAGAAGGCCTGCTGTTCCCTCAGATGGAATCCAGGACTTGGTTCATGCACCTTGTAAGAGACAAGCCATCCTTGACTTCTCTCCTTCACTTCTCACATCCAAGATGTATCTAAATCCATTCCCTCGCTGCCCCTCCTGTGCCAGAGGCTTGGCTGAGTTCTCGGGGTCTCTCTGCCTGAACAGCTGTGACACCCTCATGGGTTCAAGTCCTCATGGTCATTTCACCCCAGGCCCCAGCATCCGTTCTCCATGGAGCCCCGTTTCTAAAATGCGCCCCGGATCTCACTCCCACTGCAAACGCCATCGGTGACCTCCCTGTCCTTTGCACCAGTGTCCAAAGTGTGCTGAGGATTTTGATGCCTCAGGATGTTAGTTACTACTGACAAGTGAGAAGGGGCCTCCATGTGGGAAACGACAAAGGTGACGTGTGAATCACCAGAGGACGCTGGGGAGAGACAAGGACAGTACTTGGTAGTTTCCTCCAGAAAACCTTCCCCAACCACCTGCAGGTAAATGAAGCCCTCCATCCCCTGCACATCCTAACACGTTATACACACTTATCCCATAGCTATGTGCTTTACACTCTGTGAACACATGAGCCCTTGAGAGGGGGACCACGCCCAGGGTGTTCGTGGTCCACTGTACCAGGCGGTGGAACTAACAGAAAAAACAGTACGTTTCTGAACCAACAAAGTTAGGTCCTCGGTTCAAACTAGAGCTTTCTGTCAAAAGTGAGGACTGAGCTTCATGGTTTTCTGTTTTGAAATTTAAGACTCACGAAACCTAGCCCAAAGTAGGGAAATAGAAATACAACACCATGTATGGGGGTGGAAGTGGATAATTCAGTTTATCAAGGTAAAGGGAATAAGACTTTGTGAATTTGTAAATGGTCATCTAAAAACATGAATCAGTATTTCTTTTTTTAAATTAATTTTTATGGGAATATAGTTGCTTTACAATGTTGTGTTAGAGTATTTCTTACTAATAAGTTCACTGTGAAGGGGTTTGTAGCCCATGAATAGAGAACAGGAGAACGCAGCTAAAGCAAGTCCACAGGAGGTGCTAAGGGCCCGTCAGCCCCACCTCTACCGCCTGGTGGAGTGAGGCTCACACCCCTCCCCAAACCCCCTCAGCCCCTGCACCAGCCCATCCCCCCGCCCGCTCCTGCTCCACCACTGTTCTGTGAACCGTGTTGCACGGGGGGTTCAGTGGTCCCATCAAGGTGGCATCACAGGGCTCCAGAGTCCCACAGAGCCCGCTCGCAGCACCGCCGCACGTAAAGATGATACCGGCCTGCACTGGCCTCTTTCACCCTGACTCTGCCGTCAGTTTTACACGTTCTCCTCTTTCCAAGAACAGAATCTCCGTCCTATTAACAACAGCAAAGCATTCTACAGGAAATCTGTAGAAGTTAGTGCTTTACAGTTGGTGCTTTTCTATTATTCTCTAATTCAAGTTAGAAACAAATGATTTTCCTTATTTGAATGAGCAACTCTACAATTCTTGACATTTTTGGAATTACAGCCACCTAAACTGAAAAAAATCCACAAAGGTCACCTTCTTATGTCTAACATTTGTTTACAAAATTGAATTGGGTTGGAACTAATGTTCTAAGAATTCTCTGTCACGTATGAAAAAATTAGAAACACCACAGGTAGCATAGAGCTGGGAATGGAAACTACCTAAGAAAACAATTAGCATTGGAGGGAGGTCCCGTAATAACACAGAGGCTCATCTGCACCTGGTTTTCGTGTGCGGGGCAGGGAGCATATTTCAAGCAGATAGCAAGGCGATGTTAAGTTTATGCTGCAGTCAAGAGAGGTCTTCCGTCTCTAATCTGAGCATTAAATTATATTAAATACATTCAAAATAAGCACTGGGTTTGAGAACCTTGGAATAGTGGTCATATATCAAGATTCATCAGTATCCGGAACTGCACACATTATGTCGGAGGCCAGTCTCCACATGACCGATGGCTGAGAAGTTGGGCAGGGCCGACAAAGACCAGTTCTCTTCCTGTCCCTAAGCAGCCGTGACTTCCAGGGAGCCCTTCAGAGATCTGGAGTCAATGTCCTTGTAAAAGGGGGGTGTGGAGGAGCACACCAGCGCTGTCCAAGATCGGCTGCTTCACCTTCCACAGGAGCTCCTCGGCCCACGTGGCTTTGTGCTCGCTGTTTATGGGACCATGGGCAAGTTACGTAGCCTCTCTGAGCTTCCCCTTACTTCTCTGTAAGGGGGAAAGACGAAATCATAGCACTCACTTCCTAGGAGTTTTGTAAGGATTAAATGAGATCCTCATTTATAGTGCTTGGTCCAGTGTCCGGTACATAGTAAGCCCTCAAGAGCTTTTAGCAAAATGAGATACCACTGCACACATATTAGAATGGCCACAGCCCAGAGTACTGACAGCACCAAATGCTAGAGCGGATTAGAGCAACAGGAATGCTCATTTATTGCTGGGGGGTACGCAAAGTGGAAGACACTTCGGCTATTTCTACAAAGCTGGATGTTCTCTTAACATACAATTCAGCAATCACACTCCTTGCTATTTACCCAAAGGAGTTGAAAACTTATGTCCACACAAAGCCTGCACACGAATGTTTATAGCAGCTTTATTCATAATTGCCAAAATTTGCAAGTAACTAAGACGTCCTTCAGTAGGTGAATAGATTTTTTTAAAAAACTGTGGTACATTCACACAATGGAATATTATTTAGTGCTAAAAAGAAATAAGCTATCAAGCCATGAAAAGACATAGAAGAAATGTAAACGGGTATTACTAAGTGAAAGAAGCCAATGTGAAAAGGCTGCACACTGTATGATTCCAACGATATGACATTCTGGAAAAGGTAAAACTGGGGTGACAGTAAGAAGATCCGTGATCGCCAGGAGTTAAGGGGAGAGAGGGGTGAATAGACAGAGCAGAGGATATTCAGGGCAGTGAAAGTACTCTGTACGATACTATAATGGTGGCCGCATGTCATTATACATTTGTTCAAACCCACAGAGTGCACACCAAGAGTGAACTCTAATGTAACCCACGGGTGATAATGACACGTCAGTGTAGGTTCATCAGTTCTGGCAGATGTACTACCTCAGTGAAGGATGCTGATAATGGGGGAGGCTGCTGGGATCAGGGTGTGGGCGGAGGACATACGGGAAATTTCTGTACCTCCTGCTCAATATTGCTATAAACCTAAAGCTGTTCTTAAAATATTGTCTATTCAAAAATTTTAGTTGTGGTTATTGTTATATAAAATCCCCTCCAGCTTCAGACTCTGACGTTATATGTAGCCAATATATATTTGTTGAATGAAGTTCACGTTTACCGTGTTACCCTGGCCTCTGGTGGTGAATTTGCAGAGATGTCATAATTCTTACGTCTGCATTGAGCATTTCCATAGCACTTCTCCCTGATGATGGTTTTTCCTGAGCTGTTACAAATTTTGAGCCTTTCCCACCCCCTACAATTGCTTTGTATGCAGCTGATTACTATTATTATATTTAATTTCCAAAGGAGGAAACATGCACAATGGGTCCTCATCTAGGAGGTGTAATTTGGGCATAAATAACACCTCAGGTGAAACAGGTGAGGCACAATTTGCATCTTGGCATTAAATTAGAAGTAAACCCCAGGAATATTTTATTCCTGAACTAACAATCACCAAGTGGAAAAACAAGAGTGATTAACTAACGTTCCTTGGCTTTCATAATAACTTGGTAATGAATTCAGAGTTGGAGCCGCCTGCCTACGTGCTGGATGGCTCTGGACCTGCAGCCGCCCAGCCTCTCCCGCTGGAGTGCACTGAGTGTCCAGGCAGGTCAGCGGACTACGCATCAGAGAACCTGGGTCCCGTCGCTGACGCTGCACTGCCACGGCCATATGACTTCGGCAAGTCCTTGAACTTTTCTCAGCATCGGTTCATCAGTTTTTGGTGGTTTCGTTTTTGTTTTCAATTTATGGAATGAAGATAACACTCTCTCTGATTTTCCTATCTTGCTGGGTTAAGGGGAAAAAAAGATACATGTGGCATATGCAGATAAAAAAGACAACCCCTAAGGTGGTAACTGGATCAGTGCTCCTTCCTTTAGGTGGGCTGTTGTGTGTAGCGCTCATCAATGGATCCTCCTTCAGCCTCAGAGTTAAGACCAAGGCAAAGTGGGGTCAGGGCTTGACTCACTGATGGCTACAAACAGCCACAGCATTACCAGAGATGTGTTTAGACCTATATCCATCATGCTGGCCACAAATCACAGAGCACTGAAATGAAACACGCAAGCCCAACCAATGATGCAAAGCACTGAATACTTACTCAAGGCCCATACATGCAGTAATGAAACACACAAGCCCAACCAATGATGCAAAGCATTGAATACTTACTCAAGGCCCATATGTGCAGTTTAAACTGCATGTCTTCTAAACTAATAGTTAACACAAGGTTAGCTAAGCTCTTTTGCTAACCCAGGCCCCATTCACAGAAATGGAATATGCTCTATGCTGCTGACTTAGCAGACCCCACCTTGACTACGGTTACATCACCAGTAGTGGGGCATTAATGTCCTGCATCTCAGGATACGACGCACCAAGGCTACATCATCTCTGTGATATTCTTTCCCAAAAGCCATATCTCCAACTTGTCAAAACATCACACAATCCCAAAAGGAGAGACACCTGACAAGGTAATTGACCGGTACCCTTCAAAAGTGTCAAGGTCGTGAACAACAAGGAAAGACCGAGGAAAGGTCACAGACGGGAGGAGGCTATGGAGACCCGGCAACTAAATGCAGTGTGGGATCCTGCATCGGATCCTGCAACGGTGAAGGACATTGGAGGAAAGACTCGTGAGACCCAAAAGAGTGTGCAGTTTTAGTTAGAGGTATTGTACCAGAGCGAATTTCTTGAGAGTTGGCCTGTGGTTTCTCTGTCTATAGCTGCAACTGCTCTGTAAGTTTAAATTTATTTAAAACTAAAAAGTTTTGAAAAGAGCTTGGTGCTTGATGTTCCAGTCTCCATGCACAACAATTCCGAGGAGATACTGGGACCGGGATTACATGTGGTGCAGGATGGGAATGACATCTACCCTGCTTAGATCGATGCAAAGGGTCAAAATGAACACGGTTGCTATTTCTACCAAAAGTATATCCATAATTAGCTTATGCCAGACTGTGAACAAATGATTGAGAATTAGCTTGATAAGCTCCTGCCAGCAGTCCTCTTATTCCCTATCCCACCACCCCTCCTCCGACCTCCCACTTGCCCGCAAAAGGCAAGTTCCTCCCTGAAATCGCCTGTTCCAGTTCTTGTGTCGACCACTGCTAAGGCACCAGCTCTCCTCTCCTTACATTGTTCCCATGAAGTATGCCGTTAGGGGCTCAGAATAATAAAGACCGCTGTCATAATTAAGCTCTGGGATGTATTTCAAAGACTCACAGACGTCAGAGATGAGGAGGACCCAGCAGGTCATCCAAGCCCATCTCCCTGCCAGCGCACAATGGCTGTGTGGAATTTGGCAGGTCTGTCATCAGGCTATAAAAATTCTAAACTATTCAAAAAATTACCACATTGTATAAATTATGATAAAAAGTTTACCTTATTCCTGGATGATTCTTGAAAGTAGAGGGGGAAAAAAGGAAGTCATGAATAGCTTCCTAAAAACAATTACTGTCCTATTTAGAATATATTTTCCAAGGTGAAAATGTGGTTATTTTCCATTCAGTGAGATAGCCTGTGCTTATTGTTATGCAAGAGTTGCCTCTCTGCATCTGATAAATTAAAATTTAGCCCTGACCCCAGCTGTCCCTCAAACGATATTATAAATGCGGTTTGCCATAGTTCCAACTTCTTCTGGCTTATATTTAAGTGCTGGACTTGAACACAGCTGTATGTGAGGCTGCCATTGGCTCAGAACTCCTAGCGCCAGTGTCAACATTCCCCAGGAATGAATGTTACAACAAAACCCCCTAAGGACCTTCGAAGAATCATACTTAAGTGCCTGTACCTTATCAAGTTGGGTGAGGCCTTTTCCAATCAGAATCGTGAAATGTACACATGGACATATAAATCCAGCAGAAAAGGGCAACAGCAACTATGATAACAGAAGCAGGAAGTATTTTCAGTGGATAGAACTTGGAGGAAGATTGAAGAGAATCACTGAAACGTAAGGGTTAATTCCGAAATACATCCTTGGGCTATGTTTCGATGATGTACAAAGTGGAAACCTGGCAGAATAAAGGATAAAGGCGGATGAAGGCGGATGAAGGAGGATGAATTCCAGTGAAAAATGTGACCACTGTGTCCATCACAACCACTCTTGCATGCTGGGCATGCAGAAACGGGTACAGAAACATGAATTATGTCAATATTTTCCATTTTTCTTGAGTTTTCTCTACTTGGCACATGTATTTCACCTTTAAACAAATAATACGGAAGAAAATGTAGGTCTGTGCAGTATGGGAAAAAAGGAACATTATAGCAAAACCCATGCCTGGCCTTTCTTTACAAGTACCATGTTAGCTGGGTACATCATGTCTCTCATAAGTCATGGTGGAAACTCACATATGAAGCATATCCCAAGAACCAGAGTTCTGTGTTTGAAATTCTTCATCACTTCTTTTAATGTGACTGCATGGAAAATGTATGCAGATGGGTCCCTGTTTATAAATGGTCGGTCAGTTGGTTGAAACTTAGAATGCACTTTCCCAAAGCTCCAGTGTTGTAAACAATAGCCTACTTCCCAGGGTAGCTCACAAAAGCCTCCTTATCAGAGCTGGTATCATGAACTTGCCCACCTCTATACACAGAATACTTTAAATCTAAGTGCTTCAAGACCTATTCATTCATATACCACCAGGGCTTAATGCCAGCAATCCAGCACTTGTGAATTCTGAATCCTGAGTCTATAGGATAAGAATGGTCATTTGTATGAAATGGTTGTCAAAACTCAATTGTTCATGAAGTTTGAGGATCATGGTATTAAAAATAATAGGTAAAGTTTCAGACACTGCAATTAGCAAGAGTAATAAGACATTTATATGACTATAACAATGAATGGGGGCAGATTAGAAACCAAATACTCTGCAGAAGACATAAACCCCTAGACAGAACCGGGTGAATAATCAGTCCTCCACGATACAGATTTCCTGATTCCCTCCATGGTACTGAAGCAACACGAGCACACTTCCTGCCCCTCTCCCCGTTACTCTTACAGGGAATACGAACTGACCTATCGTCGGGGGACTGCCCCTATATTTTCCTTTTCAGTTTTGGTTTGGCTCTTTGGGTTGCCAAGAATGTGGACTCCCTCAGCTAGTGTAAATGGGGGAGGGGAATATTCGAACAAAACAGATGGTACAAGAAGAGAAAGTCTCACAAAAAGCCAAGAACAGGACACAAAAAGGTCTAGGCTGACTGGATCCTTGAGTTGGAGGCCAGGAGGCACCGACGGCCACAGCAGCAAAAGCTTCCGGATCTCACGACAGCCATCTGGTATTCATGGGGCCCCTCTACACTCTCATGTGGGTGACTTCCTGACCTGCTGGCAAAAAGCTTCATGTGCTTTCTAATGTCTCCATCCCCCTAAGCCTTCTGACTCTTCCCATGACGACTGCTGGCTTCTGTCTTTACAACTTCCTTAAGATACCAAGCAGGACCCTGTGGGGCTCCTGGGCACGAAAGCCTTTCTGTGTCCCCCATCCATTTCTTGATTACAGGAAATAGGCTTCATTCAGCCTCCAGGACCTTCCCTGAGTTCCAACAGGCAGGATCAAACAGTTACTAATCAGGGAAGGGAGGGGACGCAGAGACAAGGGAGGAACAGTCAGGAAACAACAGCACAGCCTTGGGGCAGAGTCCTGGTTCCTCCTCAAGGGGCACACAGAACAATATCTTTGAGCTGTTTTGCAGATACTGAAACCCCCTCCAGGTGGGAGAAGTTAACTGTCTGCTGCCCACAAGCACGGAGACCCCAGACCAGTTGGAACCAGAAGGTTGATGAAGCCGACTCCCGATTACCTCACCACCAGCCAATCAGAAGAGTGTCCACGAGCCAATCACGCTATCATGGAACCATTACTATGAAACTCCTCACAACCCCTCCAGGTTGGGACACACAGTCTTGAGGGCATTAGCCCGCTGTGGCCCCCTTTGCCTGGCAAAGCAATAAAGCTATTCTTTTCTACTTCACCCAAAACTCTGTCTCCGAGAATTAATTTGGTGTTGGGGTACAGAGGCTAGATCTGGCTTCACTTACACCTCTGCATATGTCCCCAGTATAAGTTTCTGGGAGAGCAGCAGCTGGGGGAGAAGAGAGAAGGAGGAAGGGGAGAAGGAGAAGAACCCAACGGCCCAACTTTTGTCCCGGGCTATGGTCCTAAGTCACGAGCAGTTGGATAGACTATGGACTGGCTATCCATAGTCCTGGGGCCACATCTTGACACAACTAGCTGTTCTGGTTTTGTGGCATAAACTAGGGGCCGGGTCCCTAGAAAGTATAACAGGAGCCAGTTCTGTGACATTATTACTACCTTTCCTTATGAAGTATGTTTCAACAAAGTGCTCCAAGGAAATAGGATATTCTTAAACCACTCATGCTCGGTGTACGTTAGCTGCACTTAAACTCCTCCTGCTAATTAGGACACATTAAAAGAGAAAGACAGAATCCAGAATATCTGCTAACTTCTGCTCTGTTCCAACTCCTTAAAGAATGACTTTCATTTTCCTAAATGAACATAAATAAGCCACAGAATATTTGTTTAATATAAACATTTATATGCTGCTTCTGTTTCTTCTAAGTCATCAATAAAAGTGACCTTGCTCTGGGCTCACCTCACCCTGATCACTTCCCTTCGCTCACTCAGTCCTTCATTCACCCAGGCGGTGTTTACTCAGTACCTACTGTGGAGACGCCATCACAGAGGGGTTATCAGCCACACCCCTTAGCTGGGCCATCACTGGGGACAGTTAACGACCATGACGGACAGGTAATCTTGCACCAGAACCAGAAGGGATGTCAAAATCATAACCAGTTTTCCTGATGGGTCTTTTGCAAAGATAACACATGACAACCTGGGACATTAGCTGGCGACCTTGTTTTCCAAGCTCTTTCAATGAATGACTCTTTCAATTTCACAGATAGAAAAGATAAGTAATGTCTTTCCTGAGATCACAACCTATATCAGCCGTGAGTAGAAGCAGTGTCCTCACTGCCACTTTCCCATAAATACTAGGAATTCTATTAATTTGTTCCACCAGGGATAACTTTCTATTACATGTGACCTGAGACATGTTTAATACCCTTTGATCATTCACAGGGCAGGGACTGGATTTCTCCTCTCTGGTTAACAGCTGCACAGAGCTGTATCTTCTAACCAAGTCACATTCCAAAACATTTTTATTTCTCTAATCTTAAAACCAGAGGTCACTGCTATCCAGTGTATGTATTGGCCAAATCTGTTTGGAAGTTGCTTGTTTGTCTGTCTTGAACATTCTGTGACATATAAATATTGTATAATAATGAAGGGGAGGCTTAAATCTCCTCTTCTAAGGCTCAACACTCAACCGCACTTCCAAATCTTGTCTGAGGCTTCTTAGGCTGGGCAAAAATGGTTTCGTTTCAATAAACAATCTTCCAAGATCAATGATGCACAAAGTACTTCAGTTCGAAAAGAGGAGACGAGAGGAAAGCCAAGTAAAAAGCAACTCAGACTGGAGGGCCTTGAAGCTGGGGGATTTTTTGAAGTCGTTCACAGATGCTGAATCTACCCTTGACAGGTCATTTCATCCCATTTAGCACTTTTTATTCTTTGTGTTTCGAAGCTCTTAAGCAAGCGGAAGAGGGAGGAAAACGAACGTATCTGATAACGCAGTCTATCAGACTGACAACCTAACTGAAGTTCCCCTGTGGTGCAAGCGAGCCATGGTTCCAAAAAGAAATAACGCAAAAGAAAGGAAAAAGAGGATCACAGAAATCATGCCTTCACGTTTAATTTCAGAGAAGAAGACCTGAAGTTGATTTCTGTGTAGATCAGTTGTGTACCAGTTGGGACACGGGTGCCCAGCCCTGCAGAGCAGTAATATGAGCTGGGCTTTAAATAACTGCCAAGTAGCCACGTGGCAGCTGGCGGCAGGCTGGAGAGCGATGTGGTTCAAAGTGAAGCCGCGTAACGAGGGCACAAGAAGGGCTGGTGTGCAGAGGGCCGTTCTTCATTGCCTTTCTGTGCTTTCCTTTTTATATATATTTAAATGTATTCCCCATTTAAAAGGCACTAATTCAATTTGGATTTTTTTTTTTTTTTTTGGTTAGCCAACCACATATGGAAACCCACCCCAGGAACCTCTGAGATAACTTGCCTTTGGCAGTCTATTTTCTATAAAAGGGACCTAATATTACTGTTGTCCCCCTCCCCCCAAGTTCTTCTGGCTCTCATCACACTCCTGGGCAATCTTATACACACAGAGTTAATGGGATGTAAGATGTTCCTAAAACGAGTGTAGGAATGAGGAAAAAAGAAGTGGTCCTGGAAAAATTATATCCACAATCTTTGAAAAGTAAGGTAAGAAGTCTTGGATCAGAAATTATAGAAACATGGTCATTCAAAACTAGAATAAAATAAAAATGAATATAATAGCAATGATAGAGAGCATGTATTAAGTGATTACTCTGTGGCAGGCACTGTTCTAAACACTTTGCATGACCATTTTTGCTGTCCTTACTTTGTGGACAAGGAGATTGAGGCAGAGGGAAGTTCTATAGTTGCTCAAAACCACACTGCTAATAGCTGAACTCGGATTCCAAGCCTGGCACTCACTCTCTCTCTCTCTCTCTCCCTCTCTCTCTCTCTCTCTCTCTCTCTCTCTCTCTCCAGGGCCTTCTCTCTTAACTGGAAGGCCTTCACCCCTGCTAATTGGCGCTCAGTGGGAAATCTGTTCTGAGCCAACCACAGACTGGACACTGCCCTGGGGGCTTTGCCCAATGATATCGTTTGGAGAAAAGTGAAGAGGCTCAGTGACCCGCCTAAGGGACCCAGATGGGTTTTCGGCTCAGAAGTCCACTGCCTTTCCCTACACATAGCTGGAGGTCCTCTCCAACACGGCGAGCAATGGCCTCCAATAATAAGGCAAGGAAGACACTCCTGCAAGGCGGTATCTGCTTTCTAAACAGTGGGCTTTCTATTTTGCACTCAAGGGGCATAAGCCATTCAAGTGGCTTCAGACTCCTATTGCCTCACAGCAGATTTCAGGTGACTGATGTCCGTGCCACACGGACCTTGACATCTGCACCATCCCATTTAATGCCTGAAGCCCCAAGACTGCAGTAGAGGGCGTAGTCAGTGGAGGATCTAAGAGTAGCTCACTTTGTGGTTTTTCATTCATGCAACTAACCCAAGCTGTAGCCCTAATCATTCACAGAAATCTTTCTGTTTTTACTGAAATATGTTCAAAATATTTTCCCTCCACTATTAGGGAGAAGCCAAGTGGTATCACAGAAAGAGCATGGAGATTCAAACACCTAGAAAACCATCTCCAATCCTTCCTAGCTGCGTGGCCTTGGGCAATTTCCATACCCTCCCAGTTTCAGTGCCCTCAACTCCCCATGGGAATGACACCACCAAACAACGTATGAAAGGCTACTGGTACACAGGAGGTGCTCGAGAATCAGAGTCAGCCCATTGTTAATCTTGTCTGGACTTTCACTCAGTGGAAATCTATTATTTTTGGGATACGATTTGCAATTGTCCACAATTATTTAACTCACAATAACCTAGGGTGGACGTTCCCTATCATTCCTCCATTTTAAAATATGTCCACATGGAGAACAAAGTGACTCAAAAACAGTTGGCTCTCCAGAGTCAAAGACTCCAACACAGACCAGGCTGGCATGTGTCTGATATGCGCTGGCTTGGCTGATATTCAAAGAGTGTAGATAATCTTTGAAATATTTAATGACACAAAAATGTTAAAGCTGTCATATTAAGTAAAAATCTAAGTTTACAAAACATTTTTCTGGATGACCCTTTTGGTTACCTATTAGAACCATTTATATACCGCTTGACTCTAGTGGTGGAATTATGGGTGAAATTTGTTTCTTTCTTTCTGCTCATTTGTACTTTCTGAATTGTTTAATGAATATGTATTGCTTTTGTAAAGAAACACAGTTTGGAGAATTAAACAGTTTTTTTAATGTCTTTTTTCTGTCCTATTGTGTCTGTGAACAGGAAGTAACAGAACTTGGAAACTGTATTTTTCTGAGAGCTGGGTAGTTAGTGAAATTGTAGGCTTTGGCGTTCACACTTTATGATTGAAACAACAACGTCATGAAGCAACCACATTAATGAGAAACATCATGCTGTCATGTGGACAGGCAAAAGTATTAGAAATCCTAACTGTACTGATAATGCTATTGATCAATCAAAACCTACAGTATCTACAAGCATAAGATGTACCCCATATTCCCAGCAGCCTTGAGTTGGTCCACTGGTTGTGCTAGTAAGTCAGTCAGGCCAAGTAGAGAGAGAGTAGTAAAAAAAAGACAAGAACACAACTCTTCTATATATCCTGTTTTAAAAATAAACTCCTCTAATTTTACTACTGATGAATTAAGAAATATAAGAATTTCTTAGAATCCAAACTGAGCCAAATTTTAAACCCTCTTTCTGATAGTTTTATTTTATCACCCCTCTTCCATATACTGTACTTTTCCTTTTATCTTAGGGTATTTTTCCAGATCAAAAATACAGAATCCAGATCCAGGGCTCTAGTGCGGTATCTGGTATGTCTTCTGATTGTCCTTAAAGAGGAAGCTGAGTATTCCCACCACACCAGTGAATGGCTTTCTGACAGTCACCAGATTCTTCTAGAAAGGAATAAAACTAATGCCATCAGATGTAAGCAAGAAATCTCCTTCTCAAACACTTGTCTGGAGAAGTCAGGGAGTATTGAGCTTTACAGCTTCACTAGCAAGATGGAATCGTCTACATAGGCAGTAAGATCCTGACGGATCCACACTGAGACACTGAATCTGCTGTCCTTTCTGTTGACTCCCTGGGGTCCTCTGTACATGCTCGGCTGACAAGCAACGAAGAGTATTACATTTGACCTACACAAGGGACTTGCCAATCTCTCTGTAACCCCAACACCTAATGCTGGAACAAGTACGTGGTAAATGCACAGCCGGATCTTTGTTTGTTTTTGTCAAATTTAATGTAACGAGTGCTCTCCACATCCTGGTGTTTTTAGACACGGACCCCCTGTGAGGGCGGCAGGTAGCGCTGCCCCTCCACACACACTGGCAGCTCCTTGGCTGCACTCCAGCCATGCCTTCCCACATCATCAACTTTCCCTTTGGACAGGATAATTTTCAGAACACACAGACTTGCTCTCATTCTCCCAGGTCTTAAGAATGCTTTCTCTGGTCCTCATATCCTCTTCCACCCAGATCTGTGACTGCTCTCCTTCAAAGACCACCTTCTCTTAGAAGTTGCACAACAAGCTTTCTCCACCTCCTCACCTCTCATTAACTCCTCTTACCAATCAAATCTGGCTTCTGTTCCGGCCACCATGCCAAGACTTCTGCTGTCACTGTCACAACCTCCACGCTTCCACAGCCTAAGGTCACCTTTCCTTCCTCGTCTTAGTCATCTTCTCAGCAGTTCCTTCTCAAAACAGTCGCCCCTCTGGGCTTCCTCAGTCTCACATTTCCCACCAATCCTTCCATGTCTACTTCTGGCCTCTCTTCAGGCTCAGTCTTCGGCTCAGTCTCTAGATGTTGGGTTCCCAGGGCAGAGAGAGTCACTCTCTCTAGCCATCCTCCCTGGTGGCCTCATCTTTCCCATGGCTTTCAATCTGGTGACTGTCAAATGTAAGTCTCCAGCTCAGATGGTTCCTCTGAGCTCCTGATGGCCACATCCGATTATCCACCACCGTCTCAACTTGCACCTTTCACAGGCTTATCAACTATCACAGTATCACAACGAGCAAGGGATTCCTTTCTCCCCCAAGCCTTTGCCTTCCTCTCGTCCCTGCTCCAGTCTCTTCCATCTACTCACTCACTGAAGCGAGAAATCTGAAGGCGATTCCTTATTTGCCCCTCTCTCACCCCATAGCCAATCCACCAGCAAGTTCTTTCAGTTTTACCCTTCAGACTATACTCTAATGGCTCAAGGGTTCTGAAGGATGGGGCCTTTCCTACTTCTCCAGCTGTACCACAAACCCTCCCTTCCATGCCAGCCACACAAGCCACCTTGCTGTTCCTAGAACATGCCAAGCTCCTCTTCACTTTCAGGCCTTTTCTCCCCCGAGTTCCCCTCCCTGAAATCCTTTTACTGCTGCTTTTCACCCAGATGGACGCTTCGTATCTTTTATGTATCAGAATACTCAGAATTCTCTTCTTAGAAAGAAATTCCTGGACTATCCAACAGTCATGGCTTTATCTATCATTACGTCTTGTGTATTTTTCTTTAGAGGATTTATCACAATTTATAAATTCATAGTTATTTTTTTTTCACTTGTTTGTTGTCTATATTTCTTCCTTGAATCCCAGTTTGAAGAGTGACAATTAAAGGTCTGCTTTGTTTAGTTATACCCAACATCTACCCAACATCTAGCACCATTTGTGACATACAGTGTGTACACAATTATGAGTGTATACACAATTAGTGTGTATTTGTTGAATAAATTAGTAAATATTTTAGATGAAGAACTCACCAAAATGAGGTGGAATAACTTTCCAAACCAAAAGTTTAAAATCCAGAATCGGAGTGCAGGTCTTCAGATGCAGATTTATCACCTTCCCCACCACACCATAAGCTTCTCCCTAAGGTGAACCAAATAAAGAATCTATGGGGGGATCCACTCGGCTTAATGTTCTGCAGGGGGATTGAATGAATGTATCAGCAAGGCGTGCTGCTTTATAAAGGAATCCTTTTATCCAGCAAAGTTTATAACTGTTAAATATTCACCAACAGCTATCAATTGCTAGGTATCAATTGCTAGAAGATGTTCAAGACAGGGTCACTGCCCTTGGGCCTTCACAGGGTAAGAGTGAATAGTCCACTGCACATGCATCACCACATATGCCCTGGATCCAAGAGAGAGAGGCCATGACACCACTCACTGAGTCTCCCCGATACCCCTCACCCTCCATGGGGACAGGCATGCAATAGCATGAAGATGACATGTGTCCTCCTGTTCAGCAAACCTTAAGAGCTTGGGAATGCCTGAGACAGACAGCTATGTGGAAATCCACAAACAATAATGTAAATGTAGGCATTTCTTATATATATACATGTATACATTATAGATGTAAAAATATTTTTATAAATACACATATATTATGTATATAGGTACATGTGTATTCAGACGTATACCTACTGACAAATATACAGTTTTATCCAAATCTGTATCCAAATACATATGCATACATACCACATATGTATATACATATAAACACACACACACAGAGATTAATCCAACTTTCTCTTTGACAACTCTCCAGATATTTACATACACCCATAAAAATCTTGAGAAAAAAATGTCTCTTGTATTTTCTGGGGGTGAAGACAATATGCCAGTATTTCTTATAGTGTCTTGCATATCCCACAGCAAAATATGAGGGAACAAGCATTATTCTTTAAGCTGTACTGTACTCTTCTCTAAGCTGTATTGTTTAAATATCTATTTGTTTAGATAGTCTGCAATACCAATGCTATCTGCAAGCACTGGTGAATTTTTTAACAGTGGCAGTCTCTTGTTAGAATTAATGGATAAAGAAGTGCTAAGAAAAGAAAAAAAAAAGAGTTGCCATATAAAGGAAGAACCATTAACCCCTGGATTCCCAGAAGAATGGAATATTAAAAGTTTTTATTCTATTGCAGTGAGTCTTCTCCCCCCCAGATTGCCTGTACAATACTCAAGTGCAGTGCAGGACGCCAGTGGCTCCAACCATACTTATCTCATAAAGCCAGTTTAGACTATCGCTGTCATTTGTGCGAACCAGAAAAACCATCACTTCAAGAATTAAAAATCATTCTAATTTACTTACTTATAGATACCTTATAGTTACTTATAGACACCTTATGTATAATCAGCCCTCCCCTCCATATGCACCAGTTCCACACCCACAAATTCAACTGTGGATTTAAAATACTAGAAAAAAATTTCAGGAAGTTCCAAAAAACAAAACTTGAATTTGCCATGCTGGGATCTATTTACATAGCATCTACATTGTATTAGCTATTAAAAGGAATCTAGAGATGATTTAAAGTATAGAGGAGGATATACATAGGTTATATGCAAATACAATGCCATTTTACATAAGGGATTGAGCATCCGTGTATTTTGGTATCTGCAGGGGTCCTGGAACCGGTCCCCCATGGATACGGAGGTACTGAGGGAAAACGCACTCTCTCTCTCTACACACACTCCCTCTCTCCATACACACACACACACACACACACCCCACACATATATATACATATACATGTGCAATAGAATTACTAGCTATATCATATGATTCTTTACAACCAGAGGTGGATCATTTTACAAAGTTCAACCATCCAATTGCCCCTTCAATTTTGCACGTGAGGGGAAAAAATGACCCTTCGAAAGCCAGAGGGGGCCTCTTGTACTCCTCTGTCATTTCAGACTTGTTCTCTCTAATACTCCCATGTCCACAGCCAGCCCAGGCTGATCGTAATGGTCCTGAGGGTACAGCTCCTACCACTTGCCTAAGTTGGCTAGTTCAGAAGCTCTAAGCTCTAACTGGATGTTTTTATTCTTTCCTCTTTCCCTGCTAATCAGATTAAATGTTCCTTTGTTTAGTTTATGCTTATTATAATATGTATGATGTTAACTATTTTCCCACCCTCCTTGGTTTTTAACATATCTAACATACCCTATTCCTAAGATTTTGTTGGAATTTCTCTGCCTACACTTGATCATCACTGAAAAAAATGTCTCCATATATTTAACTCCTTCAGACAATCAATACAAATTTAGTTTCTATTTCATCTCTTTCGTATGAGATGCCATTCCTGGTAGAGCCCACCAGGGAAACAACTATGTCACTGTCCCTGAGAAACCGAATTTTTTTAAAATGTGCTATTCAAATGTATTGATTTCCACTATTCACTTTAACTCTATCCAAATTTATAAATGTAACACACACATACACACACACACAAAGTTGATGATAGATAATTACCAAACATTGACACCTTTTCCATCATAATATACTCTTGTAAGTGGATTTAATCTTCAAATTCAGTAAATACATTTCATAGATTAGTCATAAAAGCAGCCAATGACCAGTAAGAGCACACCTAATAGTATTATTTAAAGTCCTACGCTCAACCCCAAATTGAACACCTTCATTCATTGTCTCTGGAGGGTTTCCTAGCCAGTTTCCTGTGCTCCCTGCCACACGACTGAACTAAACTCCTTGGGCAAACACGATATGCAGAGATCACAGCCTTCACCAAAGTCCAAGGACATAACTCACTGCCCTCTTTCCTCACTCTTTCTAGAAGTGTCACCAAAAAGATATCTTATTTGTTGAACTGAAACTTTATGACGCAAAATCAATCCTCTTAAAAAGATTTTTAAGACTTCATTTGAAAGCTTTTGGAAATAAATCAATACACCAAATAGAGAAATAAAAGGAAACATACTACCCCAAATGAGATAGAAGGCTGTGACGAGAATATATCTGCTATTTTTAAGTATATTTTACTCACTGACACAGCAAATACAACTCACCTTCCTTTCTTCCATGGATTGCTGGTGAAATAGGTCAGGAAATGTGTTTGAACTCATGTGACCGATGCATTACACCTATGAAACACTTCCAAAGTGTGGATCTGTGTAAAAGTGTCATGTACATCAGATATTCAGCCAATTGCCTTAAGATAAATATATGGTAGTCGCATAAGTATTAGAAAGTAAGATTAACCATCTGAAAACTACAAATATTCAAACCTTTACTAAAAGCAGCTTGCATGTGAAATTTAAATGATGTATATAATACACAGAAAAAGGCTCCATTCCAAAGTTCCACAAAAAGGAATTGTATTTACAGATGACATGAACTAAGCAAATACATCTAGCATCGTCTGGAAAACTTAATAGCATGCCACAACTTAATATCACAGTCAATATGCATAACAGAACCCATAATTATTTTTGTAATAATCAAGCCAAAAGCAAAGAAATAAATGAAGCAATATAAAAAGGAAACAGAAAAAGACAAAGGAAAGGACCAGGAAAACGTTTATGATAAAACTGAAACGGCTTCAGAGACCAGTTAAGGCCCTGAAGTCTTTTTTTTTTTTTTTTTTTAAACAGGCAAGTCCTGTCACTAACCCTTAAAATGCCCTGGTGATCTGCAGATACCTCAGATCTTCACTCTTCCCCCAGAGCGCCCTCCCACTGAAACAAGGTTCAATGGAAAGTACAAGATGTGCAGAGAAGATTCAGGCAATCTCCCCATCATGGGACCCCGGGGTGAAAGCAACAACGCCTCTATCCTACAGCGGCTTCTAGGTGGTCACCCTTTAATGTGCCTCTGAGTCAGGCCCTCGGTATTCAAACAGCTGCGGAGTAAAATGCTGTGCCTGAAACACACTCCGCACACCACGCAGGGCCTCTGTTCCTTCACCAACAGGGAACTCCTCGGTCAGGAGGCTTCCAAAACGCAAATACGACCTAGGCTTCTCAGATGGATTTGATTTCAATCAAAATTAGTGCCAAACAAAAATCTTTGATATGCAGAATGTCTACTCTAGTGAATAATAAAGAATCATTCCCACAACCATCCCCCAAAAAGTTATCTTCCAAGAGGTTAAAGGAAAGAGCAGATCTGTAAATGTTAACATACCTGCTGTAAAGCTGAAGACAGGGAGGGACGATAGTTAAGGGAATCAAATGATCAGAAAGACTATAATCCATAAGGTCCTGGGAAAAGTTCACATTTCATGGTCTTTAATAAAGCAAGGCTGTTATCCTCACCTGGAAGTACTTCGAAAGTTTATAGTTGAGTGCATATTAAAAGCACATTTCGTCAATAAATTTTCACATGCTGAACATATTAGCAATATAATTTTTAAGTGAAATCTAAAAATATCGAATAGAATTATGTACAAAGTGAAGGCGCTTGGTTTTTACATGTTTTCAACCATATTACAAATACAATTAACCCACTTGAAGTTCATAAAAACCCAATCTTCATTGTATGTGATTTGGTGTACAGATTTGCTTCTTTTAAATATAGTTTAGGATTTATGTAAGCATGCACAATTAAGTGAATACGTTACATAACCAAACTTGTTTTTGGTAAGAAAGCGGGATAAGTGCACGTTGTTTTTGTTGTGACCCACTGTAACTGATGAGTTCACGCAGCCCCTGCTACAAGAACAACTGCTGTCTATTTTTAAATAATGAATAATCTGCTCACAGGTGTCAGTACATGTGTATGTGGATATTTATGTGTGTGGAGAAGAAATGGAGTAAATTCTCTGACAACATTTGTTTGTTGTTCTTAATTATAATCTCCAAAGGACTTTTTTTTTCTTTGGCCATTTGTACATCATCTTTGGAGAAACGTCCGCTCAGGTCATTTGCCCCTTTTTAAATCTGGTATTTGCTTTGTTGTTGTTGCTGTTATTGTTGTTAAGCTGCAGGAGTTCTTAATATATTCTGGATAGTAACCTCGTTATCAGATACGGGATTCCAAAGGATTTTTTTAATAGCAGCAGAAGTGAATGCCAAGGAGGACGCTTAACTCAAATCATGATTTGCCCCTGGTGACTGTCTTCTGCTACTGCCAGGCCTTTGTTACCCGCAAACTCTAACAAGTGCAGTGAAGGGAAGGCCCATGTTACCTGCTCCCTAAAAAACTAGAGAAGATGGTAGCAAGATGGAGTCTGGAGAGATTCTAGGACCCTCTTATTAGAGAAGATCACAAGTAAAATGCATAATTCACATAGCAGCTAAAAAGTTACATCAACTCATTCTATGCTAGGATCATGGAGACAAAATTTTTTAAAAAATGCTCTGTTTTAAAATCTCTCAAGAAAATACTGGTGGCAACAGTTTGATTAGTGATGTAACTGAATATGCCGTGCAACAACTAGAAATAGTAATCCAGCTAGCAAAGAAAAAAATATCCCCGCTGGGGCCAGAAAAAATGACCAGCCGTACAGCACAGAAGGGGTGAAATCCAAGCAGTCTTTCATTTTCATGTTTTTGTAGCTTTCCATGTCAGCCACTGCCTGGACCCAGATGACATACAGCATCACCACCAGGGAAAACAGGATGCCTGAGAAGGACAAAACAAGAGACCTTTAGCCTTTCTGAAGATGTCTGCCCAAAAATGCTATATCAGACCAATCATACGCCTGATGATATAATTATAAAAATATAATTCTAGCTAAATCACCTACTTTGTGTCAGACCTTTTATTGTATGCTTTATAGGCACATCATTGATCTTTAGTTTTCAGAGCACTGAGGTGAGGGCTACAGCTGCAGAAGACAAATGGCAACAGATGACGTGTATTTACTGAGTGCTTACTGTGTGCCAGGCACTGTATTAGGTGCTTGTGAACTATAAGAGTCAAAGATCCCTGCCTAGCGGAATTTATTTTCTAACATTTATCCATTTTTACTGTATGCCTCATTTGTGACAAGCACTGTTATACATTATTTCTTTCAATATGTACAATAAACTTGTGAAACAGGTACTATTAACCCACAGTTTTAAGTATATGCAAACTCAGCTGGTAGTTTTTTTTGTGTTTTTTGTTTTTTTTGCTGTGTTGGGTCTTCGTTTCTGTGCGAGGGCTTTCTCTAGTTGCGGCGAGTGGGGGCCACTCTTCATCGCAGTGCGCGGGCCTTTCACTGTCGCGGCCTCTCTTGTTGCAGGGCACAGGCTCCAGACGCACAGGCTCAGTAGTTGTGGCTCACGGGCCTCCTTGCTCCGTGGCATGTGGGATCTTCCCAGACCAGGGCTCGAACCCGTGTCCCCTGCATTGGCAGGCAGATTCTCAACCACTGCGCCACCAGGGAAGCCCCAGCTGGTAGTTTTCATAGCTGATTTTCAGTTCAGGTCTTTCTGACTTTTGTTATATTATTGTAACACAGCTAACTGGTGTTTCAGTTACATATGGCAATGAAAATAGAAGGCAAGGTAAGTACCAGACAAGAACAGAGATGGAAGCACTGAACTAATGTAAAAGAATATACATGACTCTTTAAGAAACATTCTGTGGAATATAAAACCTCAGGTTTGAAATCAAGAGCCTTATTAAACAAAAGAAAGGAAGGAAGAAAGAAAGGAGGGAAGGAGGGAGGGAGGGAGGCAGGAAAGGAGGGAGGGAGGGATGGAAAATGCTTAACCACTAACTAGAAGGCAAGATAATTTATCAACCATTTCAATGTAACTGCAATCCACCTATTCAAAAATATTGTTGGAATTATAAGGGTAGAGAAGTACCATGGTGTTGGACCCTTGACCTTAACAAGCAATATGACAGAAGATCTTTATGAATGCTAAAATTTGAGAATACTACTAAGCATATGCTTTTCCATGTGACTGTTACTGCAGCAACAGAAGGAGGCGATACCACTGCACTGAGTTGCAGATTCAGAAGAGCCTGCTAAGCTGACCCACTAGTGAGTGAGGTCCCCGCACACGAATTTGCCCCAAAGCAAAATATACTTAAGGACACTTGCAATTTGTCCAAAAGTTCAATCCAAACTCGCCAAGGATCCACTGTACTCTCTGAATTAACTAACTGGACCATCAGGTATAAAATCTCCATAACCTAATTGATACTCTGTCTAGAAGGTAAACACCACCCTGTGGTCAGGAGCAGAGGCTGGGGAACGTGGGCAGGAGAGAGCTGCTCTTACAAGCCTAGCCGTCCATCACTCTTCTGGGGTTAACTGTGTTCCTCCAGCATTTAGGATGTCCCCTCCCTCTTGGGTCATCAATTTCATAAAGAGTCTTGACAAGTAAACACCGAAGAAGGGCCCATACGTATGTTGAAGTATGTCAGCATCAGAGCTGAAACTTTCTCCTAATCATGATACAAACTACAAAGCTGTGAAGAACCAATGTAGATGCTTCACTAATAAGAACCATGCTTCACTCTGCTGTCTGTAATGTAAATGCAAATACCGGAGCACACAATAGAGCAATTTAACCACTGAACGACAACTGCATCACAGAAAAATAGTAAAGCCATAGCCGGCGAGCAAACTCCTCACAGAGCCGAGCCGTGCCTCAGATTTTGACAACAATATGGTGAGGCCATGTGTTGTCTAGCAACTCTGAGCATTTCAAAACATTTTTTCAGAAAATATACAGACAGTATGCTCTGCTAATGTAAAGGTTTGGCTTGGTTATTTGCATACCATTTGCCTTATGCCAACACACTGCAAACCTTTTTTATTATTTGTTGATATGTTTTGTTTGTTTTTTTAATTTATTTTTATTTTTGGCTGTGTTGGGTCTTCATTTCTGTGCGAGGGCTTTCTCTAGTTGCGGCGAGCGGGGGCCACTCTTCATCATGGTGCGCGGGCCTCTCACTGTCGTGGCCTCTCCTGTTGCGGAGCACAGGCTCCAGACGTGCAGGCTCAGTAGTTGTGGCTCACGGGCCTAGTTGCTCCATGGCATGTGGGATCTTCCCAGACCAGGGCTCGAACCCGTGTCCCCTGCATTGGCAGGCAGATTCTCAACCACTGAGCCACCAGGGAAGGCCCCTGTTTTTTTTAATCTTCCTTACATCATGTGACTCTCTTGTGCTTTCAGGTATTTTCATTTTTAAAAATTTACTTTGTGAAAAACCAGTAGATTTATACACCTTTTCTTCAAAAATTGCAAAACCCATTACTGAATTTACAGTATTTTTTAAAAGTATTGCAGGACATCATGTAGATGATTCTTAATAAGGAAGAATTAACTTATATTTAATTATTGCTGTTACTTGAAGAGCAATTACAGCCTGAAAGCAATGAATAATAGTTGTTTCTATCACTACAACCTTTTAACTTGTTCACTAGTTGGAGATATAGTCCATTTAATTCATATCAGATCAGCTTATGATTATACCCATGGAGTAAAACAGCGCTTCCCTACTTTCCCTGCCCATTAAATTGCCAGTGTTTTATATGTATACATGTGTGTTTGTTTGTGTTTGTGTGTGTGTGTGTGTGTGTGTGTGTGTGTAGGTAAAGACAGACAGATAAACAGAAGGAAAATGAACTAACAAACATGGAGAAACTATACCAAAGGCCAATGGTTTAGCTACTATGGCAGCAAAAATGGATGATGGGGGCCTGCATGAAGTAAGGGGCTAAGAGTCAGGAGACTGGTACTTATAGCTAGACTAATCAAATAAATACATATATTGAGGTTAATTGGAGTCAAGTTCTTCACTGCCTGAAAAGGGAGTTACAAATTTGAAAAGGGGGAAAGCTAGAATGAACTTTATGGTGTTTTTTAGAATTGAATGTATCAGTGTGAATTTATGGTTTTAGATAGATAAATGAATGAATATAGAAGTAGAAGTATATGTTTGTTTTAAAATATACCTTTGTGCGTGTATGTACCGAGATATATTTTCTGGCTCTGCTTCCTGAGAGGGTCTGGGAGCAACAACACCCCAGGAGCATGGAGGACACCAAGTGTCCAGATCTTGGCTTCTAAATACCAGGAATTAGGCCATCTCTAAGAAATAGCTGAGTCCAGGCTGGGACAGAAAGTACCACGTGAATCTGGAACATCATGTTATACCAAAAAAGTACAGATGTGCTCAGAGAATAATGTGGGCATTTCAGAAGCCAGATCATGGGGCTTCTGCTAGCCAATTCTGAGAACATTTGATTATCAAACAAATAGTGATAGAGGCCCATTACATCTCATCAAATGAAATAGGAATACATGAGCCCATAGAGATATAAATAAGCGAGTGAATAAATAGTGGGGAGAAGGGAATGCCTTTCATTCAGAATGCTAACTTACAAACGTAGAAGGAATAGCTGAATTAGAAATCACCATTTGGCAATCATTTAAGTCATAATTAATTCAGGCAAGAAGCAAAAACAGATACTAAAACTAGTGGATGAAATTTAGATGAGAAATAAATATTTACACAGGCTCAAAGTCTTTTCCCACAAAACACATATTAGTCATAAAGAAAAAATAGTAACTTCACACTAAAGAAACCTGGCAAATCCCACCTTACTCAAGTGATCAAAGTTAATATCACCAAGGACATGACAAACTGATGTCACTCACCACCTCATGAGATTCAATGAGAACACAGCATCACTGCTATGATACTGCAGCGAAAAAATGAAGAGCCTAAATCCAATCATGAGGAAGCATCCGACAAATCAATTCCAGAACATTCTAGAAAATCACAGGCCTGTACTCTTCAAAAGAGCCAAGCTCATGAAGGTCAAAGAAGGATTTATTCTGGTTTGATGGATACTCACATGACACATCTAAATGCAAAGCATGTTCCAGGACTGGATTCTTTTGCTATTAAAGACATTATTGGGAAAATTAGCAAAATTTGAATGGAGTCTCTGGGTGAAGCGACTTACAATTTCTGTGTAAGTCTGAAAATATTTCAAAACAAGAAACAAAATTAATTACTCAAAAAAAAAAAAAAACGTGTGGGGCAAGTCTGTGACTGCGTGTGTTGGAGAGTGCATATGTTGGATATGTTGGGGTGGGAGGAGAGTATATGTGTTTCTTTCACACACTCAGAAAGACACATCTTCTTTCTGTGGGATATCGTGACTATTAATGAACAGTAGTACTATTGATTTGGTCCACCTACCAGGTGAAGAGTCTCCTCTGGGGCAATACCAATACTATGGAAAAATCTTAATCTTTTTCCCTTGATATCTTAAGACCCTCATTCATAAAAACACAAGCAGTAACTGTCTTGAGTGACAAGTGAGTTACATTTCAAACCCACTTGCCACGGTGATTTTAGCAGGAATAGAAAATATTGCCAATATTCCGGTAATAATTTGTTTTAAATGAAGTTATATTTAAATTAGGTCATACATTTTGAAAGCATAATTTATTTCCTATTGAATTTTATAATTTCTATCTTTTGAAGTCCAACAAAAATTCATAAAATTGCTCAATGGAGGCATAATCAAAATATGGTCCCAAAGCCCACGGAGATTTGTGATCACAATGAAACAATGGACAAATAACTGTCACATCAAGAACATGTTGGGTCTCTTTTATTGGCAGTGTGGGTAAGAGCCATTCAAGCTTACGATTTTTGCACAGTTTCTCTCACAAATGTCATACATTCAATTTGGAAAACATTTTTTGAAACAAAGGTCACATAAAAATCAGTCACAAATTAGGGACGCAATTACTAATGATAAAAAACATGGAAATAAAACCAAAAGGATTTCCCCAACGCCAAGTCACAGACTGAGAAATAAAACTGCACGTCTTCAATATTCCACAGATACAAGAACAGAAAAGAAGGCATCCTAGAAAGATCATTTATTTATTTATTTATTTATTGGCCGCTGGCACAGGGCCTGCGGGATCCTTAGTGCCCAGACCAGGGATGGAGCCCATGCCCCCTGCACTGGAAGCGTGGAGTCTTAACCGCTGGACAGCCAGGGAAGTCCCTAGAAAGATCTTTTATACTGTATTATAAAAACTGGATTTTAAAATGCATTCCTAGGGAAAAGCTAGCTACAGAAATGAAAACTTTCTTCTTCAAAAGATAGGCAAATGCCAAACCCCTGTATTCTTGCCTAGAAGTACATATACCTATATTTAAAAAAAAAAAAAAAAAAGCCTTTTGGAGTTACTGAAAAACAATAAACTTGATCTTTAGCTGCTTAGATGTAACTGAATTGCCTTTGAAATGTACTTAAATAGATTGAATCATGGACAGTTATTGGTTACTTGGGGAAGAATCATAAATTCAAGATGATTCATTGGCCTCTTTGCTTCCACACAAATTCAGTGGAAACTCATTTCGGCTTTCAGTGGCCATAGGAAAGGCCGTGGAATTCCACAGTCAAAAAAAAATGCTTCATGAAGGAAGTTATAGTGAATACTACATTAGAATCAGGAGAACTCATCTTTTCTCTGTTCAGAGGACACACACACTGGGGGAGACAGGGCAATTTTCAGCAAGGGCATCTACATAGAACTAGAAAGTAAGCTTCATTAACATTCTAGGGATGATAATACCAGCTTACTCATCGTGTCTATTTTCAGAGGATGGAAATGAGGTCTGCAGTAGTTAATTGTCTACCGAGATCAAAAGTTTAGCCTGTGGCATAACTCAAACTGAAACCCTGATAGCAGGTGTGACACATTAGGTTGAAGACATTCCAAACTATCCTACAATATGGAAAGTATTCCAAGGAGGCAGCTGGAGACTAGGTCTAGCTGGAGGTACCTGGAAGGCAGGGCAAGAGTTCATCTGAAGTACAGACAGAAAGAACAACGTCTGGAGTGCGGGTGAGAATGCTAAGGACAGCAGCATTCATGGAATGGTAAGCCTAGATCCGACATGCTCAGAAGAAAGGACAAAAAGGAAACTTGATAAGCTATGTATTTACTATCACTTTCTAAAAGGAATCATGGCAATTCATGAAGAAATATATAAAAAATGCCTTCTGCAGATCTGCACAGGAACAATGACGTACATAACCGACAACATCCCCACAAGGAGTTTTTGAGGAAGAGACACAAAGTCTTCACACAAACATTTCTTACATTAGCCCATACTAATATCTGAAGGCATTATGGTAAGCTCCTATGGTTTGAAGGTTTTTCTAATGGGTAAAAAGCATTCATTTATTTATTGTTTACTGTGTCTCATTATTTCTCAGTCTTTTAATTGAGGTATAAGTTAAATAGAGCAAAATGTATGGACTTTAAGTGTATAGTTTGATGAGTTTTGGCAAATCTAAACATCAGTGTAGCCACAACCCACTAAAAATAGAACGTATGCATCACTGTACCTCCAGGGAGGTTCTTCATGCACCACCCACCCCCCGAAAGCACCTATCACTATAGCGTAGTGTTGCCCTTAGAACTTGATAGAAATGACATCGTAGCAGCGTGCCATCTTTTGTCTCTGGCTGTTTTTTCCCAACATAATGACTGAGAATCCATCCATGTTGTTGCTTGTGTTAGCAGTTTACTCCTTATGGCTGAGCGGGATTCCACCGTATGAACCTACCAATTCATCCAGTGGTATCCACTCATCTATTGGTGAACATTTGGGCTCTTTCTAGGTTTTGGCTATTATGAATTAAGCTCCTATGAAAATAATATTGCGTTTTGCGAGGATGAGTAGCATTTCCTTAGGCAAACGGTTTTGAAAGAAAATTGGCAAAAAAAAACCCTTTTTACAAAACATGATCTTATTCCCAAAAGAGAAAATGGCCCCGGGCTTACCGATGTTACAGCGGTGACCTAGAGCACAGCTGCCCAGGCTCAACCCACACCCCGAGCAGGCCCACTAAGCCCTACTGAGGGCACAGTTGTTTTTCTGACATTCTCCTCCTCAAACATCAATTTTGCCAACAAAACCTTGGGCAGTCATGCACTAGTGCTCACGAAGAGGCTAAGCTCTCCAAGTGCCTAAAGCACAGGGATTTTCTGTAACCGGTTGTTTTCAATTCCCTTTTTTAAACTTTCATTATGTATTATTTGAAACATATAAAATATGACATAAAAATGAATGTTATGAAGTTTCATTATAAAATGAACCCCTGGGAAGTGGTCCCCAACCTAGGAACCAGACTACCATCCATGAACTGTTTTTTCTGGGACTCCTTTGGAAAGAGAGTTGCTCCTCAGATACTTAAAGAGAATCTCTGGGCTTTAAGTCAGTGGATAAAATTTAGATATCTCCCTTGAGAACTGGCAAGGGATTTGACCTTTTGGGATGGAATCATGTGCCCCCTCATGATATGGATGACATTGGGGTCTATTAGGATTATCTGATTTGAGCTCAATACTCATACAAGACTTTGGATAATATCTGCAAATTGTTATGTGTAGAGCCACTACCTTTATGTATGTATTTTAAAAGCATGGAGCATTGACTTATCAAATGTAAACACTTAAAAAATTCCACAATATATGAAAACGAATTTTGACATGTGTTAACTTTTAATATGTTAGGAATCTTAAAAATTGCAGTGTTTGAGGCGTTTCTCAACTTCTAAGAAGCCCTATGTGCCATTCAGAGGAGGAAACACGAGCATTAGTGCAGGCTGAATCTACTCTCACAGGTCCATCCAGAGTCTAAATGTACACCTATTTTTTTTTCTAATCATTATATAACGGGGAAAGGAAAATTTACCAATTCTACATTTTCTAAAGAGTAATACTTGTTATTATATTGTAATATACTTCCAAAGCAGTCTTGCATATAGTACATATTTCATTCATTAAAAAATTAGCTTTTCTGGTAAAATAAACTAGAAGTTCTTAAAAATAATTTAAATTGCATTTATGTAACAGCTTGTTCTTCTTTAAATTAATACACATTGCCTTCTCTTATAATTCAATCATGCTCGCTTTTACATATCATATTTCAGAAATTGTAAAACTACCAATGCACAATGGTCAACCGTCAACATTCTTTGCTTACCTCCACTCTTCATTTTCTCTGACTCACTTTCCACTGATTTTTCTCCAATTTTCTGAGATGGCCTGAATAACTTAAACAGTTATAACTTCACAACTGTACATTTTCATTACATCTGTCTGATTTCCAAATATTCATTGCTGCCCTCACCTCCTCATACTACTTCCCAAATACATGAGTTGCCTCTTCCCTTTCATTTTCTGGCCTCATGTTTTATTTAGTCAACCAAACCTACATAATGTCTATCATCTGTCAGATTTTTCAAATATTTATTACTTTCTTAGATTGGTGTAATAACTTTAGGCATTAAACATCCTATATATTCAAAACTCTGTACTCTCTTGAGAAATAATTATTGATAGAGAATGATCATGAGGTTATATCCATCCCTACAAATAGTTAGGGGCTTAATCTGAAAAGCAGGTTCACTTAATGCCAAGGAAGTGTCTACTGATGGTAACTGAGTTTCAGGAAGTATTTAGTGGTTGAAGAGCACAGGTGTGGAATCTGTCTGCCCTGCTTCTAGGTTTACTGTCCAGAAAGCTTTAAACTTTACTAGCTGAGTATCACTGAGCAAGTTTTTTACTTCTCTGTGTCTCCGTTTCTTCATTGGTAAAATAGAGATAATTCAAGTGCCCACCGCAGAGAGCAGTCACGAGGAATTAACGGCGGTGAAGTACTCAGCAAGTCTGCCTGGAACAGGGCTAGCACATAATGAGCACTGGCTACTTTTACTGTTACGCTTTGGCATGAGCTCTTGCTACGGCTAGAAATGCTGTTCTCTGAAATCTTCTAAAGCGTCAGAGCTTTCTCATGTGACTAGGCTATTTCAGGGCTGGCCAAGAGGCAAGAGAATAAACTTGCCATGGGGCCTTCCCGTTCTGAAGGAAAGGTCGCTTCAAACGTGTCTGCCAGTGTCTCGCTGGAATTCTCCACCAGGTGGCACATGCCACCTCACAGCCCCACTAGGGCACATTCTGGAAAGAACATCAGGTGAACCCAAACTGGGGCTTATTCATATTAAGGACGTTTTCTTTTTCCACTGTCCAGTCAAGCAAACCTCCCGCCCCTCCTCGACAGCCCCTGAATTACAGGAAGCAAAAATTCTTCCTAGGACAAACCCAGCCTATGTTGATCTGATCATTCAGATGAATCTGTACTCTGTGTGCTTCTCTTCTACACGAGAAAGTATAGATTAAAAAAAGGCCTCAGAAAACGCATAACATAATCTAGTAAAGAAACCAAAGAGCAAAGTGACAGTCTGGGGGAAGGGTGGGGAATGAAACAGAATATTTGCAAACAAACTAAATGCCTTACAGTACTGGGCAAATAGTAGATGTTAATGACACATGTACTTTGGAAAAGGAGAATGAAGCAGATGGAAACTCATTCTGCCCTTCCACCATGGCAAAATTAATTCCAAACCAGAGATCCTATTTATAGGCCAGAAAGTCTGGTCACTTAACACATCTGAAGACTCCCTTTCAGGGTGGAGATTAATTACACCCCATAGTAATATGTCATGTGAGTGAAAGCATTCATTTGCCAGGCCTGTTGCTCTAGCTCTCAGAAAAATAGCTCAGGGCTTCCCTGGTGGCGCAGTGGTTAAGAATCCGCCTGCCAATGCAGGGGACACAGGTTCAAGCCCTGGTCCGGGAAGATCCCACATGCCGCGGAGCAACTAAGCCCATGCGCCACAACTACTGAGCCTGCGCTCTAGAGCCCGCGAGCCACAACTACTGAGCCCACGTACCACAACTACTGAGCCCGCATGCCACAACTACTGAAGCCCACGCGCCTAGAGCCTGTGCTCCGCACCAAGAGAAGCCACCGCAATGAGAAGCCCGCGCACCGCAAAGAAGAGTACCCCCTGCTCACTGCAACTACAGAAAGCCCATGCGCAGCAACGAAGACCGAATGCAGCCAAAAATAAATAAATAAATGTTTAAAGAAAAGAAAAGAAAAACAGCTCAGATACATTTTTAAAGGGGGTGGGGAGCATTTAGTCAAGTTTTCAGAAAAGTTCCACCAAAGCTATTACTGAGCGAGCCTCTCACACCTCGACTCACCTGAGTAGGAGTCGATCAGGAACCAGACTGTCTCCAGCAAGGATGGTGTAACAAGCTCAGGCCAGGGTGGGGACTCACAGGAACGTGCCAGCTCTGGGTCTCCTCTCCCCCCTCGCACCCTTCCTCCTTCCCACAGCCTTCATCTGGTTGAGACACTGAAACTCACTGAACTGGGTGTGACGTGTCCCTTTTGAATTCTTCCTCTGGGAACCTGTTTCCTCACTTTAGTGTCACATACAGGCGGACCGTGTTTTATCGCATTTTGCTTTATTGCGCTTCTCAGATGCTGTATTTTTAAATAAATTGAAGGTTTGTGGCAACCCTGCTTTCAAGCAAGTCTGTTGGTGCCATTTTTCCAACAGCATTTGTTCATGTCATGTCTCTGTGTCACACTTTGGTAATCCTCACACTATTTCAACCTTTTTCATTATTATTATATTTGTTAGGGTGATCTGGAATCAGTAATCTTTGATGTTACTATTACAAAAAGATTACAACTTGCTGAAGACTCAGATGATGGTTAGCACTTTTTAACAATAAAGTATTTTTTAATTAAGGTCCGTACATTTTTTAGACATAATGCTATTGCACGCTAATCAATTACAGCATAGTGGGTCTGGAAGCAAACGCACAATACCTCCAGGGTGTACCTGTGTTCTCCATATTGGTTCCTATTCAAAACTAAGTCTGGACAAGTCTGATTCTAACAGCCTGTTGCACATATTTCAACTGATAAGCAACATGGAGAAAAATAAATGCTCAAAGAACTATCTGAGAAAGAAAATAAGGCTTTAAAGTATTTTTGTAAATAAAAGCTCTTCTAAGCGCTTTCCTATTTAATATTAACCAAGGTTGACTTGTTCCAGCACTTGACATCTATAAAAAATGTCAGATCAAGGACATTAAAATTCCACATGATAATAGTATCAGTATCCCACACAATAATTTGGGTTGGATACCTGATACTATCCAAATAAATTCCCAAAGATGACAACTGAAGGCAGAAAGCAAGTGTACAAAGCAGGTAGTTTTAGAAACATAAGAGTGACTGGGTCTTCTGTTCCTACTTGGAAAGCAGATCTGTACACCCAAACCTTTGGACTGAGCAAGAGGGAAATCCGAGCAGCCCTTCCGCAGTTCATGAAAATCTGAGACACTAATTCTACGACAAAAGTACACCTGGCTGATATATCAGTAATACATAGTTTTTATTAATCACTATTTCTTTCCCCCACCCACCTCCAACCAACCAGAGCTCTGAATAAAACGCTGAAGTCCTGGACTTTGGTGAAATACTCAGTTCCGTACTGGGAAGTTATGCTTTTGATTTTCCCCTGAGAGCCTACTTCTTGCATGCTAAGAAAGACGGAGGCTTTGGAAAAGCTGGCAAGCACTCGCTGGCCCTCCTGGCCCGTTCCCCTCACACAGGAGGCCCCCTGTGCCTCTCGGGGTCAGCGGCTGTTTACAGCATACAGACGTGGGGACAGCAGGTGCAAGCGGGGAGATGAATGTGCTTCCCGTAAGTTTAGAATGCCTGCCTCTAGGTTGTCAGCAACTCTCCCCTAATCCCCTCCTGCTCTGGGGCTGTTTCCTCCACATACGCTCCTCCTGCTCTGATTGCCGCCGTGTTCTGCTTTGTCTGGAGGAAGGCGTGAGGAGCAAGGCACGAGCCCCAGCGCCTCCTGTGAGCCACGTGTTCAGTCTCAGCCGAAGGAAAATGAGCGTCGGAAACGTGTCCCTTGGCTTTTGTGAGCTATTTTTTCTAGGATTAAGGCAAAAAAGTCTCTTGTATTATGCATCCGTCGCATCTATCTTATCTCAGGTAGAAATGAGTGATGTTTATCATGAGCTATACAAACTCCACTCATCTTTTTTAAAGAAATAAAAAAACAAACCGCAAATCCAGTTTACTCCTGAGTCAGTTTTGCCCTCTACATGTAAGAATGTTATATTCCCTTCATATCCACTTACCCTCCCTATACTGTGTTTTTAAGGGGGTTCATATCCCTACACACTCTTAGAAAGCACTGTCCTCCAGAGCAGAAGGGAGCAGGTTTGAGCCCCATAAGGACGTGCTCAGGCTGTCTGTCCCACCTGGCAGAGGGTTTATACAACTCACCCCGATTCACACCACTCACATTCCCGGTGACCAACAGCAGCTTGGCTGGGCAGACAGCTGGTGAAACAGCTGTCTGGGCAAGAAACATACCCTGTGGTCACAGAATGGGGCAGGAGTCAGGCCACAACTTTACCTCCATCACCTTGCAAAGGACTAATTACACAGCAAAGGTGTCCCTTCCTTCGGCTAACACACCCTGGGCCTGGAGTGTGGGCTTCTATGTTCCTCCGACTTACGAGACGTCGGTGTAGTCTCACCAACGTGAGACTCTAACAGGAATTTAGCCAAGATTCAGAAGCTTTCCAGGCCCCTCTACTCAGGTGAGACTCTGTCTAGCTCTACATCCAGCAGAAAAATGTAATCCCAGGTTGTCATTCAGGAAAAGGGGATTTCAATTATGGAAGAAGAATCTTTCTACCCTGATATGCTGGTAAAATACTAATTTCTAGCTTTTATGTCTTTTCACCCAATATCAGTCCCAGAACATCCAGACCCCATCCCCATTCTTACTTGTACACTTAGGGATCTTACTCCTGTGTAGCAATTCCTGTATTGATGTCACTTTGCCCAGGCATTAGGAATATTCAGCTGTACGATAATTTTCTCCGCATAATTCAAATGTTTTGTAATGTCACGCCTTCTTGCATCTTTCCTAACACATCTAATATCACAGGGTTAGGAGAAAACACGAGTCGGCCCTTTGTATCTGAGTACCCCTGGAGTCCACATTGAAAGAAAATTCAGCAATTGTTTAGGCATTGGGAGGTGTGGATGAGACTCACCGAAACACACTCGGGTGTCATAACGTCCTGACCATTACTGTGTGCTTGGTCCAGAACTGAACTCCCGTGGGGAACACATGGCCCAAGCTGAGGAGGCATCTGCCCAAGTGCAGGGAGTGGCAACATATGGCCTCCAGACCGTTGAGCCATTGACAGAGCAAGACGAAAAACACGGACCCCACCCCTTGCTCACACGTACAGCTGTGACATCAGCATGCCACGGCCATGTGTGGAATGCCCCAAAACAGTCTTCTTGCTGATGCCAAAGAGTCTTTGTATGTGCACACACCCAGCAATGGCCACTTGGAATTTGGTTCTGCCCTGTCTTAAGGCCATCTGTCCAAATAAAGAGAGAGTGTCCAATCTTGTTTGTGGCATTGATAAAGTAGTCACAGCAACTGTGGGCCCAGGCTGCACCTGTTCCCAACTGCCCGGCGGAGCACAGTGTTGGCAAAGGAAGACTGTGAGGCAGGGAATGACAAGGTAAGCCCTAAAAGGGACAGATTTTGGAATACTAGTCCATGGAAAGAGAGCTCTTCGTTTTGAAAACATAACATCTAACCAAAGAAAGCATGACAAATTCAATCCAGTTTAACTCAGTAAAAGACTACATGCACAGTTCCATATTAAACGTAGTACAGAAAAATCTTGGCTGCCCCCAAAAACCTAGCGTTTAGCACATATTTTCCTAGTGTCCATATAGAATAGTATGTAAGTTTCCATCTCCACATCTGAAAGGATTAGTTGCCTATTAACAAATCTGGGGATGTTAATAATAGACAATTGAAAGATTTTGAAAATTCTTCTGTCAATAACACTCAGATTTGAGGATGATTTATTTGCCCCATAACTGCTTTAAAAGATGTGTCTCATGGTAGAAATTGCTACCTGACTGTAAATTTTAGTTATTCCTGAGAACACCACTTTTACTGCCCAAACTGATAAAAAATAAACAGTAATTTTTTTATCTCATCCAACAGAATATCTCTCTGTGTTCTTGGGAAATAAACAGTCCTACACAAACAGTAAAGAATTGTGCCATGAAGGAAATTAAAAGTCAGAGTTAAAAAGAAGCATCCTCATGACCGTCTGCTTGAGTGGCTTTCAGGATGGGCTCCCAGAACATGGTGGATCCCTCCCAACCCAGGGCGTTTCTGCATAAAGACCTGAGCCAAGAGGACTTCAGACCCACACCCACTGCAGCTAAAGATTCACTGGAAAAAGAGAATCCAGTGGTCACAGGCACATGGGTGCGAATCAGATGCTTTATCTTCCTTCAGAGTCCTCAGACAAAATAATTCTTTAGCTATATTATTTTCTCAAAAAAAGTATAAAATGGAAAAAATGACCAACAATTTTTTTCAAAAGCAACACACACACACACACACACACACACACACACACACACACACACACACAGAAACACACAATTCTCTAATAAGCCCAAACTCAGGATCAGAGCATTTCTGAGTTTAAAACAATTATGTTGCCCATAATGTTAGTGCTAAATTACTCCTACTACATATTCCCTTTATTGACAAAGATTTTAAAAGATTAAAAAGCAAAGAAGAAGAAACAAATATTTATACATTTTAGTAGAGAGCTATTATTTCTGGGAAGACCATGCAAAAACATACACCTTAACTAGAACTTTGAATAAAGCAAGAGTAGAATGTGATTTGGGGGAGAAGAAATATTTGGTGAAGAAGATGCTCAGTTTTAAGGCATATAAGGGGTTTGGTCTTATGGAATTATGAAGTAAAGAAGAGAGATTATCAATTACGAGATCTAAGTGAAAGAAGTCAGACACAAAAGGCCACGTATTGTGTGACTCCATATACATGCAATGTCCAGAACAGGAAACCCACAGAGACAGAAAGCAGATCTGCGGTTCTCAGGGCTGGAAGGAGCAGAGGATGGGGTTTCCCTGTGGCGCGTGATAAAAATATTCTGGAATCAGATAGTGGTGATCTTTGCCCAACTCTGGGAATATATCAAAAAACACTGCATTATAGACTTTAAAAGGGTAAATTTTGTAATATGTGAATTATATCTCAATTATTAAAGTTATTTCTTTAATTATGAGCTCAAATGGCTAAATCTGGGTCCTTGAAAACTCAGTGAAGAAAAGAGTTTTAAATAAAAGACAAAAAGACAGAATAAGTTAAATAGAGGGCCCTGGTCCCCACAGTGGATTTTGGTTTTTGTTTTGTGTTATTGTTTTGTGGTTTTTTAAGCTCTTTGAGCAGAGGATCTATCTGATTATTCTTTTTATTCCCTCTGCAAAAAAATTAAGCACAATATTATGCAAAAATAGTGTTTAAAGGAACTATTTGTTAATTGATCATCGATTAAATGATTTTGGGCAACAGCATGAGCCATCTTTGCAGTGATTAGAAAGGCAGTAGAGCTACCCACTCTGTCCCTTTCCTTCATGGTCACTACAATCCCAGGTGAGACAACTGGTCCCTTTTATGGGATGCTGCAATAGAGCAAACTCAGGTACAGTTTGGTCTTAGTCGTACTGTAGTTTGTCTAAATTCCCAGAATGTTTATGTTTACAAAAAACCTTGTGCTTATGTTTTCAGGTTAGTGCTCTGGCTTTTATTTCCTAATTAAATTTAAAAGTCTTAAAATTCACAAGACTCACCTATTCAATTATTTTCCTATTTGTACTATGATCATTTTAGCAGGAATTAGACTAGTTGGAAAGCTAAAAAAAATACAGGTTTTACAAAGAAGAGAAGGTATTTAGATAATGCACATGAACCACAATTAAGAAAATGGAATGATGATGATGTAGAAAAAGATGCTTTTTACCTATTAATGAGGGTTTGTAATATCATAACGGGGCTATCTTCTTAAGAGCACACAAAAAGCTTCACCTACGTCCAGATGTTACAGAGAGACATGTTATAACCCTCTTTTATAGGTAGAAAATTAACAGGATAAGAGAGATTAAAAGGCTCTTACAGCAGAGCTTTCCTGCCTAGTGTCTTCATTCATATAATGTGGATACAATGAGCAAATGGAAAATGGGAAGTCCCTGGAAAAGTGTGTGACATATAGGTAGCACTCAGGAAATATTGTACATGAATATTAACATATTATTACTACTAGAAGCATCACCCCTGAAACCAGAAGTGGAAAATATAAAGATATGGGGAAAAACCACGGCTGGAAATCATACCCTTCACAATGGACGTACCTGCTGCGATGTAGGAGCCTCCCCCGGCTTTATAGAGAAGATGGCTGGCGAAGGGGGCTGCGCAGATGATCAAAAAGCTCGCAGTCACCACAGAAACTACCCCAAGAAGCATCAGGACCGCCCAGAAGCCACGGTAAACTGCAGACCCCAGGAGAAAAGGACAAGAGAAAGGCACACTTAGATTGTGAATGCAGCAGACTGTTACACAGTAAGTTTCTCTCTTCAGTTTTCTAATTTCAGCCCCAGCACTGCTGGACGGAATCCCAGGCTGTGGCCCTGAGTTCTCTTTAAAAGGAAGCCTCACCAGACGACTTTGGACTCAATGATGCCGAACTTCTATCAACAAGTGCTTGGTATTTACACCACATATGTGCTTAATATACTCTGGGAGCTCATTTTTCTAACCAGATTATCCATGTTAGAAGTGGGAACACCTAATGTTCTATAAAGACTCCTCTTGAGCAAGTTCCCAGATAGGTCACACATAGGTGTTCACACCAAAAGGACAAGGACATAAAAAGGCATTCACATTCACAAATGCTGCCTCTTAATTCCTGCCAAGATAGTGCTTATACCACAGTGATCCCTTAGAAGCTGGTAATGGTCCCCCCAATCTCCTAACAAAAAAGTACACTTCTATTTAGATTGTGACTCTACTGGAAAATAGTCTTGAGGTAATAAAAATGACAAGCAAAGCCAAAAAAAAAAAAAAGGGTTTGTACAAACTGAGATTTAAGATCAGATATATTTAAGGCTTACTACTTTCTATTAATATTTGCTCCTAGAAAGATTTAAAATGAGAAGTTATAGCAGTCTCTTAGTCAAGGGCCAGTAAGTCTGAATTAATGGATGCAGCTGGTGATAAATAAATTGTGGATTTGGTGACATACAGTAATCAAATAAAGAAGAATTCTAATGTTCTTTTTTTTTTTTTAAACATAGGTGTAGAGGATCCTGCCCTAGACTGCACCTTTGCTCGGGGAAGGTTTTTTTTTTGTTGTTGTTGTTGTTGTTTAAAATTTATTTATTCATTTATTTTTTTGGCTGTGTTGGGTCTTCGTTTCTGTGCGAGGGCTTTCTCCAGTTGCGGCAAGTGGAGACCACTCTTCACCGCAGTGCGCGGGCCTCTCACCATCGCGGCCTCTCCCGCTGCGGAGCACAGGCTCCAGACGCACAGGCTCAGTAATTGTGGCTCACGGGCCTAGTCGCTCCGCGGCATGTGCGATCTTCCCAGACAAGGGCTCGAACCCGTGTCCCCTGCATTGGCAGGCAGAGTCTCAACCACTGCACCACCAGGGAAGCCCCTAATGTTCATTTTTGAGTGGGATAATTACCGATCTCTTAAACAAATTCATCATTTCCCAAAGGCTAAAATACAAAAATAAATTCCTACGTGTGTAAATGAGGGAAAGCTCACTGAAACACATTCATGAAATTACGATTTTTTTATGAAAATACAGAAACTTTATAAGAAAGCAAAGAATGATTTTTCTCAACAAGCCCACCTGGCAAAGGACAAAATATGTCAATCAACTGGAATCTTTAAGAGAAAAGAGAATGGGAGGATGGAAAATTGAGGAGAGGAACCACTGCAGTTAAATGAGAAAAGAAGGCTTACATTTTCGTGTGAATAACTCGGTTTTGAAGACAGAAACAAAAGGCAGGCTTCCACCTCACATGCCAACACCATCCATTTGGCAGTGGCTGCCAGGCTTACTGGTGAGGAAGTATTCTGCGGCTGTATTCAGGCTCCTCAGGGCACAGGGCAGTGAAGTACTGATCAGCTCTCAGTGTGGGAAGTAAGGGTGAAAGGCTTTGAGCCAAATGTTTGCCATCCCTGTCCTACCAGAGTTTACTAGATAATTGGTGAGCCTCACATTTTACACTTTCATTCGCTTCATTTAGCGCACTATCACGCGGTCGTTCTGTGGCAAGTGCTAGGGGTATAAACATTAGTAAGAGGTGGTCCGGGGAAAAGGAGCCCTTCTATCACCTCTCCGATCACCCTCTGAGCACCCTCCAATCACAACTAAGACTAGACAAAATGGCAAACAACACGAGTGTGGAAAGTAAACAACAGCAAGTGGATTAAGGAGGGAAGTAAAACCTTAATGAAAGATCAACTCAGCTACAAGGGGTTTTCTGGGTTTTTTCTATTTTTTTCATCCAGAATTTGGCCTCAAGGCAAGCCAAACTGGGAACTGTGTAAAAAGGTTCAAAGAGCACAATATCCCTAGTGAAGGCCGTCATGCTGGCTAGAGAAGCAGGAGAGGGGCTCTGCAAGCCAGAGTATGGGGAGACCTCATGTTTTTATTCTCCTCACCCTGCTTCACAGCCAGCTTCAAACATAGATCTGCACTGCCACCCCCATGGGGGAGTGGGCATTTAACATCCCAAAGATGATCCAACCCTCAGGACAGAAGAATCAGAAAAAGAAACCCAACTGTGCAAAGAGTGGGGGAATCAACTTTTCTCTTGCTGGTCTGCACTGGTGCCGTTGCAGGGAACTCTGCCACAGCACAGGAGACCAAAACTCTGAAGGAACCCAATCTTTCTACCCAGAGAAACTGGGAAAAAGGGGCCCTGGAAGCCAGAGGGTGTGGCAGAAAAGCCCACAGATGAGAGAGGGCTGGACAAGAGAATCTCCAGTTCTGTGTTTGAATCTGTACAAGTACTGAGCTCACTCCCCACGTTGCACACATGCAGAAAACACCCAGAGATGTATAGCAAAGGCTCTGAGAACTGAATTACAGAATAAAAACCACCCAAGTACCAGAGCAAGCCCGGAGCGGTGATGCCCCAGGCAGACCCAAATAGCATAGAGAACCGAACTGACAATGCAACTACTATCATAGAGGAAAAGGACAGAACCATGCCGGTCAGTTGCCTATTCAAACAACAAATCAGTATTCTCCAGAGGATTTTAACAATATGTGGAGACTGACAACAAAATATTCAAAATGTCCAGGATACAATCCAAAATTTCTTGATATACCAACAACCATGAAAATTTGACCAGTTCTCAAAGGACCAAGCGATCAGTAGATGCCAACACAAACACCATCCAGACATGTGAGTTATCAGACAGACTTTGAAGTAGCTTTTAGAACCAGCTTCTATGAACTAAGGTGAACACTCCTGAAATGAACAGAAAGATAGAAATTCTCAAAATAGAAGTAGTATCTATAAAAAAGAGAACTAGGCTGAACTTTTAGAGTTGAAAAATACAATATGTGACACAAAAAATCCCTTAGATGGGCTCACTAGCAGAACAGGGAGGAGAGAGGAAAGAGCAAATGGACTTGAAGAGAGAACAATAAGAATTATCTAGTCCGAACAACAGAAGGAAAAGAGACTGAAAACAAAAATGACTAGAATCTCAGGTACTCGTGGGACGATATCAGAAGATCTCTCATTTGTGTCACTGGAGTCCCTAAAGCCCAGGGAAAAGATATTGGTGCAGAGAGAACATTTATAGAAATAATGCCTTCAAACTTCTTAAACTGGGTGAAAGACAAATTTACAGATACAAGAAACTCAGCGACCTCCAAAGAGGGCACACTCAAAGAAATCAGCCTAGACACGTAGTAAGAAAATTACCGAAAACCACAGGCAAAGTCTTGAAAGCAGCTGGGGGTATGGGGGTGGAGATGACCCATTAGATGGACGGGAACAGTAATTCCACGGACAGCAAGTCTCTCATCAGAAGTAACTGAGGCCACTGCCCAAGTCAGAGTGGACATTGCAAGCTGTGGGCACGTTGTCACAATCACCGCAAAGTAGAGGAAAAGGGTTTCTGGCAAAGATGTTGACTTGGGTGGTCCCCTTTCATGATCACAGGGTGTGCCTTCGATCAGAGGGGCTGCTCGAGGACTAGGGCATGCTGGGGACAGAGCAGCCCTGTGTGAGCAGAGGGCAGAGGAGGTCTGACAGCTTCCACTTTCAGGTTGGGGACCCTGAGTAAGCACACAACAGTAAAAGTCACGGCAAAGAAATGACTGAGGCCAGAAGACAGTTAAACAGTATCTTAAAAGTGCCCCAGGAAAAGACCTGTCAACCTAAAATTCTGCCTCCAGTGAAAATATCTTTGAGAGAGGAAGGGAAAAGAAAGCCATTTCTCAAGGAGGAAAATATAGACTTTGTCATCAGTAGACCTGCTCTACAAAGAAATGCTAAAGAAATTTCTTTAGGCTGAAGGGAAATGACACCAGGGTTTCCTAGAAATTTCAGAAGTGCAGGAAGAGAAACAGAAAAGGTGGATATCTGTGTAAATATAGTAGATTATTTTTCTCATCTTAATTTCTTTAAAATATATTTGACTGCTGAAAGTAATATATATATATATATATATACTTATATATATATATATATACTTATATATCTATGGCATAATACAGTAAAGAAATGTAGGTTTCAGAATCAGAGTGACCTGAGTATGCACTCTTACCTGCAATGTAACCTTGGACCACTTACTTAAACTTATGAACCTGTAAAATAGGAATGCTTTCTGAACCTTCACTTCTGTAAAATAAGAACGTTTGTGTCCATCCTTTAGAGTTCTTAGAAGAACTACTAATAATGTATTTGAAGTGAGTGGCATATCACAAGAGACCAATGAATGGCACTTATTTTGTGGTTGCTTTTATTGCTGTTATTGTTAAAATTGCATTAACGTGACACAGCAGAGGGTATTATGTTCAGTAATAGGAAAGTGGATTACTTCCCCCAGAGAGCCTTGCACACTGTTTTTTATGTGTCACTGACATTAGGAAATCCCTTTAGATTACAGCATACAGTACAGGTCGTGTTGGCCAATACACACAGTTCCACAGAGCTTTCACACTGTCTTCCATGGGAAGGTTCCCTGTCCACTAAGAAGGCACTGGCCACGTTTCATACCACATGACCCTACTCTTAATTACCCAAAATACAAACAAACGGGGTCAGATACCTGACACAAAGACCAAAACATGGTGGCCTCTGACCCATGCAGAGATGAGCTGAGCTAATCAGTGTGACCCCCTGAGAACGGGAACACTGCAAAAGGGAGAGGATTCACAGCAGAGTCGAGGCTGAAAGGAAGCGCTGGTAGCTGATCCAGAGGAGCTGTGGTGAGCCACGGCCATACCCAAGCAGGAGGGCGGGAATTATGACTCAGGCCATAGAGAGGGCAGAAAAAGCAGAGGAGCCTCTCCACAGAGAGAAGCAGGGGGACTGCCAGAAAGAGAAAACACCTGGTGAGGGTGAGAGAGACAGAGAGCCAGACGGAAACGGGGGATAAGTGCCCCCCAGAACTGCTGTTCCTGAGACCTGCTACTTCCTGCCCTTGGTCTGCCCTAGCAGAGCGGCCTGACTTTTGATTCTGAGTCCCCGGTGAAAGGCAGGAGCAACCGATCTGTACTTAAAGGAGGGGACACCTGGCTGCCTGGAGAGTTGTGACCATACAGACATGGCTTCCAAGTGAAACTCCTTACTGCAGTCACCACAGGCTTTATTTTCTGCCTGTGCTTCAACATTCCAAAGTGCGCAACTTTAAGCCTATTTCAAAATTTCTTGGAATTTCCTGTTTCTTAGCTAATTATATTACCTAGTTTGCATATGTGGCACACTTTGATTCCAGAATTGAAATGTTCAGTGGTAACGAAGAATCAGCTCCTGGAATTGGGTAGTTCTTTCACTGTCTGAAGTAAAACTGAGGCAATCAGAGAATTTTCAAAATAAAATGAATGTTTTGAGATATTACTAACCGGGTGACTCTGAGAGACCACAGTTTTCTAACATAAAGCACAGTATCCTTCAAATAAGTTTACAGGAAGGATTGAGAACATATATGAAAAGTAGCTGCATGCAGTAAGGAATCAAATGTATTTACTATTATTTTTACATGCCTTGTAATAAAATACTCTTGTCAACAATGTACTTGACACTTAAAAGATATCTATTTATTTCATGGATCTAGAGTGGGGACAAGCTTTCAGTTCTAGTATATAGACACTTTAAAAATTTTAAAGGATGTTCTTGTTTGGTTAGTGGTTTATACTGTTTAAGACTCCTAGACCTTGAACGTATCTCTGAGAATACTTAATTTGTTTCCTTGTTCTTAATATGAGCCCATAAAAACTGCAAAGCCTTGCCTTTGAAAGCTTTGGACTGTACCAAGTGAAAACATCTCTAAAAATCCAATTTGACCATTTAATACAATTCAAAGCTCAACTTAAACAATATTGAATTTCTATTAATTCCTTAGAACATGAAGCAAGATTTACAGTGTAAATAGATTTACATGTAATCTATATCATCACAATTTGGGTTAATTAAAGGAAAGCTTCATCTGAATCTGTGAAACGCCAAAATTAACTACTGTTTTCAAAGAAATGAAGTTCTGTCAATTGTAAATAAATTGGTGAGCTGACCTAACAAAGTGATCCTTGGTCCGGTGTCGTAATGAGGAAGATGATGAATAATTAGTCTAACAACAGACTTAGAAATGGTTCTCCTGAAGTACTCAGCTTATTTTCCTAAATCAATTAAACTTTTTCCTTTACAGTATTATCCTGTTGTTTTTATTAGAGAAAAGAGACATCAAATCATTAGAGACTGTCTAGTTTGTTAACTAAGATTGTATATGAATGCAAAACTATGTTCATGATGTCTCAGTTCATTCATAAAAAATTGCATAACGTAAAGAGTCTTAACTGTACTGCAAATTCAAATTTCAGATTCAAACAAATACTAAAGGATCTCATGTCCCAGAAAGTACCCAAAAGGTCTAATTCCAAGTGACATACCTAGGAAGTGTAGGGAGACATCTATTAAGAATCCTTCAAGTAGAAAACATACAAATCACCCCAAACAACAGGACAGTGAAGGCCATGAAATAAAGTGGACTTTTAATTATACACATGAATATTATGTGTGCACGTGTGTGCATGTGTGCATGTATATGTAACTGTGCATGTGTGTGTGTATGCTTGTGCAGATTACCACAGACAGGAATCCAATGGCAGAAGTGGCATCTGTTCCAAATTTCATGTAAAGGGTTAAAAAAATAAAACCCTACAGTATTTCTTTTCCACTAAAAATGTAATAAAAATGTACAGAAACCTCATTAGTTTAGATGATGGGCAGAAGCAGCCTGAAGTTTTAACTGTGGAATATTTTAGAATAAGTCCCATTCCAAGTCATTCACATCCATCCAATAATTCAAACTGATGTCTCACAAGGGACCTCTGAGCAGGGCCCTGCCAAGCTTGCCTGGTAAATGGGCACGCTGCTGACAACCAGAAGCCACTTAATTTGGCGAACATATTTTGACGGCTCTCCAGGTGCCAGGCACCAAAACCCGCTAGAGCAAGACAGAACCCTTGCCCTCACAAGTTCAGTCCAGTGAGGGAAAAGCAAACCACTTAACGCTGTGGGCTAAGTGCCCTAGCCGAGGGGTGCACAGAACATCACGAAGCCAGATGACTCCTGCACAGAGAGGCCACTGTTTCAGGGCTGGATGGTAGCAACAGAAGGCCTACAGTACTGGGTACAGTTGAACTGGGTCTTGACGTTTGCCTAGGATTTCAGTAGGCAGAAAGCAGGAGGAAGGTGATGGGGGAAGGGAAAGCAGCTTCCCTGAACTGCCACCCAGGTGGATGAGGGGAACGACAGTGAGGAACCCAGGAAGGCAGCCAGGGCTTCACAGGCCACTCGAGAGCTGGCGCTTTATCATACTGGTCCTAGGAAGCCCCTGTAGTCACTGATCTGAGCTGGTGCCCACATCTGTATGAGAGTATCATTCCTGTAACTGGATAGAGAATGAACTGGCAGGAAAAAGGACAGAACAGGGAAAACAAGTTATGTAGTTATGACAGCCCCCCAGTGGGGACTTATGCCAGGCAGTTGGAGGAGAGGTGAAATGAGCTGCAGTGATTCTGTTGTTACAGGTAGGAAGAAACCAGCAAGATAAAGGCTGTCTTCATGGATTTCATTCATATATCAAAACAGTTTGTTCTGTTGAGATACTAAGAAATCTCGTCTTGATTTTGTAATATTTCAACTTACGCGACAAACCCTCTTTCATACAGAGCATAGGGGGAAAGTCAATCCAAATGATCACAATTCCAAATTCGTAGTGTTTTGATAAATTATTTTGTTGGGTATATAAAAATGTAAATATTGTATTTGCAGTTTAAAGATAAACTTAAGTGTTATTCGTTTTTCAAAACTTGCTATCTTGCCTCAGACACCTCATAAAGCTAGTTCAGAAAGCTAATCCTGTATTTCGACACATCCTCAAGCACACACAGCGCGAAGTGCTATAAAACGGTCTAAATGAAGCCAAAACAAAACACGTCACCCCCTCCACCATCCTCGGCAGCAAACGAGAGCCCCCAGCATATGTTGCCGTAGCTTTAGGCAAGACGCTTCTGCTACACAGGCCAGCAAGCCTGTCCTGCATCTCCATGTACTACTTGTCTTGGCGATGTCGGGCAGGTCTAAAAATACAGCAATGCCCGCACCAAAGCAGGACAGGCTGTACAGAGTGTCCGTGTCGGAGCTCCACAGGCCTCGACGTGCCAAGCCAAGCCACGTGCTCTGCTCGGGCCACTGATTTTTCAGGACAAAAAGAACACTGAGAGACCCGACAGAGTTTATTGACTTCCCTCTTGTACACTTGGCAGTGAAAGAATAGCTGAGAGGGAGAAAGCGCCTCGGGAAGGAGGGGCAGGACCCTCGCCACCCACACTGGCTGTGACCTTGGGAAAGGCCCAGAAGCAGGAGGAGCACAGGTTTCCTCACAGCGTTTATCATTCTCAAGTTTCTCTTCCTGAGAGTCTTGGGGAGGGAGGGGCTGGAAGGGAGGCCTGCTGGGGAGCTGGGCAGAGGGGCGCTGCAGGCATGCAGGTAGGAGAGGTGGCGGCACCCTCATGGTCACAGTAGCGAGGGAACCCAGGCTCTCGGAAGTGAGGTGAAGGGGATCAGAACAGGCCACCCTCACATATGCCAGTTTGGTATAAGGATTATTTTGAGCTGGGAGCAAATGAGAGTCAATGAATGCAGAAGGAAACCTCGTAGGAGTTTTCCTTATCTAACTGGGAGGAGAAACTTCTGAGAAATGAGGACTTCCAGGGGAGTTTTATGGCCATGAAAAAGACAGCAAGTCAACACCAACGTGGGTCTTTAAACAAAGCTACAAATACAAGCCATATCTTCCATTGCTTTCTCTCCTATATTTTTCCTGGTCACTTTCCCACAGTTTACCACCTGAGCCCAAACCTCTTTTTCCTTTGTCTTGTTGCATCTCCACGTTCATCGTTCTTTGCTAAAAGGCATGTTAAGTTCCGAGGCCTATCTGCTTCTTTGGGTCTTCACGTTTCTATGAAGGCCTCTGTATGCACACATAACCATAAACCTCTCCTATGTCAATGCCCACTTTTATAACCTAATTTGCAGGGCCCAGTTACTGAACCTAAGGGGGTAGAGGAAAAAGTTTCTTCCTTCCCTATGGCGGTACTGTGTACAAAGCCACTCAGATCCTCACACAGGGGACCAGGTGAGCATCCAGAGTAAGCTCCAGCTCCAAGGTCTTCCTCTGACCCCTGCTGCCTGAGGGGGCCTGGACTGATGGCTCCCCTCCCCGCTCAGTTTTCAGAGCCACCCTGGAGGGTTTTAACATCATACCCAAGCTAGGATTCCAAACCACACCACCTGAATGAGAATCTCTGAGGGTGGGCACAAGCAACCGTACTTTTAAAAGCCCCCTAGAAGAATGGGACGTACAGCCAGGATGAGAATCACTGGACTGTTGAGTCTCTCTGGAGCTGCTAATTTTATTGAGAAGGTGCTGCTCAGCCTTTGCAGGTATTCTCTCCTCTGTCATCACAAAAATCCCTATTTTGTGTTTTACAGGTGAGGCTCAGAGAGGTGAAGTAAAGTCCCCAAAATGAAACAGCCAGTAAATGACAAGGTCAAGATTTGAACTCAGGGCTATCTGAGCTCAATCTCAGACACCATTAGCCTCAATGTCTGTGGTGTTTATTTCCAATAAATTGTCACTGATCCATCTAAGGCTTCTAGGCTCAAATCCTCCCACCCTGGCTCCTCGTACCTTATCCTCCAGAAATGCTGAAACTATACTGAAGTTTCCAGTGGGGAAATGCTGTTATCACGCCTGTAGGCTTTCATAATACCGCCTCCGTTAGCTAGAATACACAGCTTTCCCACTTGTCCTTTGAGATCCAATGAAGCATCCTCCCCGCTCCGCCCCAAAAGGACATAGTGGAGTTACGTCCTCATCTCCACCAGAAGGCAGGAGAGTGTAGAATCAGACTCAAGAGCCGGAATATCTCTTACCAGTTGTGTGACCTTCGGTAAATTACTTAGCTCTCCATGCCTCACTCTCCTTCCCTAAGATGTGATAATAAAGATACCCATCCTATAGTGCCCTTAAGAGGACTGAAAGAGTTAATGTGAGTCAGCCCTGAGCAGTGCCTTGCCTCTGCACTCCATCAGGGTCTTGACACATGCCCGTCACCAGACAGCACTCTGCGTTGTGCTTCTGTCTTTACATTCCCACCTCCACTTCTTGCCTGTGCATTCCTGCAGGGCAAAGACTCAGTCTTGCCCATCTTTCTAACTCCAGGGGAATCTTTATGGCTGGCATGTAATAGATGCTCAATAAAATATGAATAAGTGAATAATCAATAACTTATCACTCAGTCCCCACTGAAATCTCAATGTATACAGTAAAGGTTAGTGAGATATTTAATGGCCATGGGACAGAATGAAGCTAACTCATTCAAAACGGAAATGAATTGATAGTCTTGGCCTATCATCACAACGGCTAGGGATCACTTAAATCCCTACTAGGGAGAAACAGGCACTTGGAGGAGAAGAGCTGAGGAATCAAGTGATGAGATGTTGACACCTGGCTACTAAGTAAGAGTATGGAGGACTATGTAACCATCCTTTCCAGGCTGCTGAATACCCAGTACATAGAAATGAGTCAAGAATACTGGGAACTTCTGTAAATGTTCCTGCCTAACTCTTAAAAATGCCAGAAGAGAGACAAATTTCCTCATTAACTGATTCCCTCTTAAAAAATCAGATCTATTCCTGAGAAGACTTGCTGTCTTTTATACTGAGCCATGAAAGGAACATTTTTAGGATCCCTTTATTCATATACTTTTTTTAAACATTGACTATGAACCTATTTACCCAAAGCTTTTGGCAGACAATTGAAAATAATTATAGCAAAGCCTTGCTTACTTGATTGCAAGTATTCTGTTGTAAGTTTTCTAGGACTCCTGAGCCTTCATTTTCATGTCTTTCAGATGATTTGCCTCCACAAATCTCTAACACCTTAGAAATCACACTTCTCTGAGGAATTTTATGGTCTTTCATTGCAACTATACATCCAGGAATCTTTCTCTAAGGGATGTGGCTCAAAAGTAGTTTCTATATTTCTTTATCAGAAAAGTTAGTTTGAGAATTGCATAGCACTAAAATGATTTGATATTTCCCCTCTATTTTGATCATAAAACACCAGCAAAAGAAGTGATTAACAACTGAATTGAATTCCACTCTTTCATTTACCCATGCTCAAACATTGATTGAAAAATCTATCTTGTATCAGGTGCTGTGCTAGATAAGTAAATACTGGTGATACGCCATGAAAAAAAGTCCAGTATGTGCTATCAAGCAGTCTAATGGGAGAGAAACACACAATCAGATGACTGTCAGCTATGCCAAGGGCAAGGGGAGGACTCTGTGGTATATTACACGGGAACAGAGGAAGGGTAGTTGACCCAGTCTTGGCATATTTGCAGAAGGCTTCTTGGAGGAGATGATTCTCTTTTTTTTTTAATTTTTATTGGCTATATAGTTGATTTACAATGTTGTGTTAGTTTCAGGTGTACAGCAAAGTGAATCAGTTATACATACACATATATCCAATTTTTTTTAGATTCTTTTCCCATATAGGCCATTACAGAGTACTGAGTAGAGTTCCCTGTGCCATACATTAGGTCCTTATTAGTTATCTATTTTATATATAGGAGGGTGTATGTGTCAATCCCAGTCTTTGGAGGAGGTGATTCTTGAACAGGAGAACAGTAATGCAGGAAGTGAAGGCAGAGAGCAGAAAGTATGAACAAAAAACAAGAAAGAAAGCGGGTGTGCGCAAGTAGCCTAGTGTGAAGGCCCAGAGAAGGAAAGCTTTGGTGCTGGGGATGTGGTGAGAGAGAGAAGGTATGAGGCAGATCATGACGGTCCTTGTAGAATATGGTCGTTTACCAGGGGAGCACTTTGGTCCACGTTACATGAAACTTTCCCTACAAACAATATGAAAAATCACTGAACAACTTAAATTAAAATAGGTGTTTTGTCCACATGGAGCTTCAATCTATTAATAATCAAACCACTGGCAAACAGTTTGCAGTCTGGTTTTGTGAGGCGCGGGGAGGTGTTTTCAGTGCGAAAGAGGGAAAAAAATGGCAGTAAAACACCTACTCCCTTTTCTTTATTACAGGCATTTATATTTTCTTGATATTTTTTTCTTAGGGGTAAAATACTTAGAGATAAAGGTACCAAAATATCTAGCAGTACTTCATGGAAACTAGCCTCTCTTGTGAGTAAAATGAAATGGGCAAGAGACCTTATCAAGGAATTGTAATAACAAAAGAAAGGAAGTTAAAAAGTTTCTAGCAACAAAATAAAGGTATAGAGCTGGGAGTAACCATTGGCTGCTGGGGTGAGAGGGTTGTGCAGGCAGTAAGCAGTGGCCTGTCCCAGCCAGCAAATGCCTTGGAAAAATACTCAGCCAGCTTAGAATCTGGACCTGCGTGGTCTGGGATGTGAACCACACACGCGAGGCGTGCTAGCACAGCCGGTGTGAGATGACCATCCCCTGGGGACAGACAAGACAGCTGAGACATAGCTGGCGTCCCTGGCTGGGCAAGCACGCCTCATTTACTCCAGAACAAACATTCACACTTTGTTTATTCACAAACAGAGTCACATTTTCTCCACTGAGCAGGAAACATGATCTCGGCTGTTCAAAGTCAGCATTCACCAAGGACCTAAACCCCTCTTGGGCATCTCTCACTGACTTGGCCTCTTCCAGGGCTCAATCTGAAGGAATGGGGTAGAAATGCCTATCGGCAGCCTTCAGTCTTCACTGACTTGTCCGCGATTTGCTGTGTGTTCTTCAGAAGTGGGCCACTTGTCCAGCCTCCCTGGTTTTCTGCTTGCTCTTGATAAAAAGGTAGACTATCAGTCTCAGAAGTCACTTCCAACTCTTCTGCTTAGAGTCCCAACAAGTGAATAGTCAATATTTCCCTTTGATAGCGAACTGCATAGACTGAACTTCCAAGTCTCCACTCGAAAAGACCAGCCTTCTGAAACTGCACGTTCAAGCAGAAAATCATTGAAAAGATCAAACGTAGCATTCCCATAGCTACTCTACACACGGTCTAGTGGGGGATTTGGTTGTATTTATTTATTTGCAGTGATAAGATACATCTTGGGAAGACTTCCCTCTCTAGCTACTCAACATAGCAAGCTGTTGGAGCAAATGCCCTTCATATTGGGTAACAACAGCTGTGGCTCTGGAAACGAGTTAACGCTTCGCTTTCCATACAACGCGTCCCTTCCCTTAATGATACTAAATCAACACTCTGTGGATGTGAATAATTGCCGCGGCCACTTGCACACTTGAAGCAATGAATCTGAGTCCTAGAAAAAGTGCTTTATAAAAATCAATCATACTTTTTAAAAACTATATTTAAAAATCACTTTTATTTTATTTCTATACCCCCAAACTTGGCTGTAAAGAGTAATAGTAAAAGAAAGACTCATATCGAGTCACCATACGAAAACTAAGAAGTAATATAATAGAACTCACCAATTCTCCCCTAACTAACAATAGATTTTGTTTTAAACTATATACTGCTTGTTAGAAAAATGAAACATAATCTCCTTTACAATGTTATCAAGAAGCTGATTATGGAAACTGAGGCAGCTCACTGCAGAGCATGAACTTTGAGTTGAGAAACCCAAATGCTCTAAGTTTCCTTGGCCTTGAAATGGCAGCAATGAACTCTACCTCACAGCACTGTCATCAAGATCCAAGCAGACAATCTTTGTAAAATAAAAAGTAGGTGGGCTAGCCCAATGACTGCACACAATAGGAGCTTATCATAAGAAATAAAATAAGTCATTTTCTTGTGATATTAATGATTTTTATAAAATAAATAACATTTTTCTTTCTTTATATATTTGTCAGTAGATTAGTAGGTTTCGACATGCAGAAACAAGAAATAAGGATATAAATGAACAACTCTGAAGAAATTATGATGGTGCCTTTGTGCAATTAATGGCTCCAATTATTCATAAACTCACTGGATCTAATCCCTCATGCCAGCACTGAAATTTATCAAGCAGTACTTATGTTTACCATTCATATATTATCATTTAAGAGTAAAAGAAAGAAAAAAGAGATTACACAAAATGTGATCTGTCAAAGGGGAAATAGTGGTAGTGAGCCCAAGAAGAAAGAAATCCAGGTTGCAAAACACTAGGTCAAATTGCTGTGGACAGCTTGCGAAATTCAAGGGTCAGCTCTCAGTCCACGCCCTACTCTACTTCTTAGCAGCATTTGGCCAAGCTTTTCACTCCCTTCTCTGAGAAAAGCTTTCTCTTTCTGGTTTCCAGAACACCATACTCTCCTGGTTTGCTTCCTGCTTCCCTAGCTGCCCATCCTCAGTCTCCTTTGTGGGTCTCTCCTCTTCTTCCTGACCTCTGAACAACAGAGCAGCCTAGGGCTCCGTGCTTGGATCGACCTCCCTTCTCTCTACACTCACTCTCCAAAAGCTCTTATCTTGCCCCATGGTTTAAATATACCTCCATGCAATGACTGCCAAATGCACAGTTTCTGCTCAAAAAGCAACCTTTAACTCTAGACTCTGCGATCCAAAAGCCTACATAACATCTCTACTAGGTGTCCTCAACCTAACAGGTCTGAAAACTCCAAAGCTTCCTCTTAACAATCAACTCTACGCCAGCTTTCCCCATCTCTAAAAATAACAACTTCATCCCTCCAGTTGCTAAGGACAAAAAGTGTCATCATTAACTCTGCTCTTTCCCTCACACCTCAAAATGAACCATCAGCAAATCTGGTCAGCTGTTCCTTCAGAATGTAATTAGATAAACTGAACTTCTGCTTCCAGGAAGATGAAGCAAACATACTTTTCCCTATTGTTTCTTTTAATCACAACTAAAATCCCTGCCGATTATCTATGAAACAAACAGAAGAAGATTCAGAAAGAAGGAAGAGAAGAAGACCAACTAGGAAACTTGGAACCCAAGGAATGATGTGATGGTGAGTTCCCTGGGTTTTGTTTTTGCTCATTCATCCTATACCTAGAGCTAGGGGAGCCAATAACCAGGAAATGGCAATGGACACAGACAACAGCAGGCCCAACCGCCCTGCTAGGGAAATGCCAGAGAAGGAAGGGAGGTGGGACTTTTATCACCACAGGTGGTAATGGTCAGCTCCCATCCTGTGGTGTCAGTGGGGATGGAAAAGCAAGCAACACAGAAGTGCCAACAATCACGGTCAAAAAATTCCCAACAAAAGCTGTTTGTCCAAAGAACCAGGTAAGGGGCTACCTATCAAAGCAGGAAACTTTTAGTAAATAACCACCTGACACCAAACACTGCAGAATAAAACGTTGGCCCCAACTCCACTGTGATCAGCAAATACCAAGAGGGGAACCTAGTCTTTGACTCTTGATACACTGTGGTAAGGTGCCCTCTCCCAACTCCACACTCACACATGGATGTATCAGAGAAAGCTGAATATGGAGTCAGGACTTTGATCTCTGCAGGGTAATGAGGCCACCATTCACAGTGACAGTGGAGACCACGTGGGGAACCTGGACTTTCACCCCTACAAGGTGGAAATTAGACAGCCTTTCCCCCTGGGGTGGTATCAGAGGAGGCTTAGTGGAGATTCCAGGACTTTCATCACCACCCAGTAGTAATTAGGCTACCTTTGCATACCTACCATGTCAATGGCAACCATGGTTAAAGTTGTAATGATTCAATCCTGCCCCTCCTGGTCAGGATGGTATCAGTGGAAACATAGTAGGAAGCCAGAACTTTCACTACTGCCCAGCAGTACCAAGAAGAGTTCTCCTTATGTCAACACAGACTAAATGGGGAGCGTGGAATTCCATCCCACCTGACTTTATTGAGGCAAAGCCCACCCCTTCTCCTGCAGGAGCAGTATCAAAAAAAGCCAACCAAAACAGAAGATCTAGAGTCTCATAACATAATACATCCTAATTCCTGGTTTTAATTTTAAAAGATGATGAGTCATCCAAGAACCAGAAAAATCTCAACTTCAATGAAAAAGATCACTCAATAGATGTCAATACAGAATAGAGATGTTAGAATTATCTAAGAATGATTTTGAGCGAATCAGGATAAAAACGTCTCAAAGAGTAAATACGTATATGCTTGACCCAAATTGAAGAGAAAACAAAAGTTACTGGCAAATAAATAAAAGATATAAAGAAGAACCAAAAGGAAAATTTAGAAACAAAAAATATAGTAGCCCAAAATAAAAACTCAGTGGATGATCTAAACAGTGTAGAGAGAGGAGATATACTCTAAAACACATATAAATCAAATGGAATGGCCTGGAATGGAATTTTTAAAAATTCAAGTAACCCATAGAAAGACAGGATAAAGAAAATAGAAATGAAAAACAGACAGAACAAATAGAAAACAAAAATTAAAATGACAGGGTTAAGGCCCAACATATCAATAATAACATTAAGTATAAATGGTACACTAATTAAAAGTCCACTTTGCCTTAATGTACATGTACCTAACAACAGAGTATCAAACTACATGAGGCAAAAACTGATAGAACTGAAAGGAGAAAAGGATGAATTCACTATTACAGTGGGAGACTTCAACACCTCTCTATCAGAATAGACAAATCCTTCAGGCAGAAAATCGGTAAGGACATAGCTAGACTCAACAACACCATCAACTGGATATACGGTTGCGGCCCTGGACGACACGGGTTTGAACTGCATGGGTCCACTAACATGTGGAATTTTCTCAAAAAATATATGGTTGTCCCTTGGTAGCCACCAGGTCCACATCCATGGATTCGACTAACCTCAGATCATGTATTAAGTGTGCAATCCACAGTTGGTTGAATCCACAGATGTGCATCCTGCAGGTGCAGAGTACCAACTGTGGGACTTGAGCATCTATGGATTTTGGTACACCTGGTGGATCCTGGAAACAATCTCCAGCAGATACCCAGGGACAACTGTAATAAATATCTATAGAGTATTTCACACAACAGAAGCAGAATACGCATTTTTTTTCGAACTCACATGAAATAGTCACTAAGATAGACAACATTCTGGGCCATAAAACATAATTTAACAAATTTAAAAGAACAGAAATCAAACCAAGTCTGCTCTCAGACCACAATAGAATTAAATTAAAAATAAATAACAGAAAGATAACAGAAAAATCCCCAAATACACAGTGATTATAAAACACACTTCTAAATAACACGTCAATCAAAGAAGAAATCTCAAAAGAAATTTAAAACATAGCTTCAACTAAATGACAATGGAAACACAGTTTAGCAAGATGTGTGGGATGCAGGGAAAGCCGCGCTGAGACGGAAACTTAGAGCACTGAGAGCTCCTCCACTGGTAGAGGAGGAAGATCGACACTGAGCTCCTCCATTGGGAGAGGAGGAAGATCGACACTGAGCTCCTCCCTTGGAAGAGGAGGAAGATCGACACTGAGCTCCTCCACTGGAAGAGGAGGAAGATCGACACTGAGCTCCTCCATTGGGAGAGGGGGAAGATCGACACTGAGCTCCTCCCTTGGGAGAGGAGGAAGATCGACACTGAGCTCCTCCACTGGAAGAGGAGGAAGATCGACACTGAGCTCCTCCCTTGGAAGAGGAGGAAGATCGACACTGAGCTCCTCCACTGGAAGAGGGGGAAGATCGACACTGAGCTCCTCCACTGGAAGAGGGGGAAGATCGACACTGAGCTCCTCCCTTGGAAGAGGGGGAAGATCGACACTGAGCTCCTCCACTGGGAGAGGAGGAAGATCGACACTGACCTCCTCCCTTGGAAGAGGGGGAAGATCGACACTGAGCTCCTCCACTGGGAGAGGAGGAAGATCGACACTGAGCTCCTCCACTGGAAGAGGAGGAAGATCGACACTGAGCTCCTCCCTTGGAAGAGGAGGAAGATCGACACTGAGCTCCTCCACTGGAAGAGGGGGAAGATCGACACTGAGCTCCTCCACTGGAAGAGGGGGAAGATCGACACTGAGCTCCTCCACTGGGAGAGGAGGAGGATCGACACTGAGCTCCTCCACTGGAAGAGGAGGAAGATCGACACTGAGCTCCTCCCTTGGAAGAGGAGGAGGATCGACACTGAGCTCCTCCATTGGAAGAGGGGGAAGATCGACACTGAGCTCCTCCCTTGGAAGAGGAGGAAGATCGACACTGAGCTCCTCCATTGGGAGAGGGGGAAGATCGACACTGAGCTCCTCCCTTGGGAGAGGAGGAGGATCTACACTCAATCATCTAGGTTTCTACCGTCAGAAGTCAGAAAAAGCAGAGCAAATTAAATCCAAAGTAAGAAGACGCAAAGAAATAATATGAATTAGAGCAGAAATCAAGAATCTGTAGAAAATCAATAGAGAAAATCAACAAAACCAGAAGACAGTTCTTTGAAAAGATCAGTAAAATCAATGTCTCTAGCCAGGCTCTCCAAGGAAAAAATAGAAAGGACACAAACTGCTAACATCAGATATGAAAGAGATGACATCACTACAGGTCCTGTAGACATTAAAGAGGTAATAAAGGAATACTATGAACAGCTCTATGCCCCAAAATCTGACAATGTAGTTGAAATGGACTAATCCCTTGAAAGACACAATCTGCCAAAACTCAAACAAGAAGAAACAGACAATCTGACTAAACATATATACATTACAGAAATTGAATCAGTAATTAATAAACTTCCTAAACGGGAAAGCACTAGGCCCAGATGGGTTTACTGTTAATTTCTATCAAACATGTAAGGAAGAAATTATACCAATTCTCTACAATATCCCAGAGGAAAAGAAGCAGAGGTCATATTTCCTAACTCATCCTATGAGGTCAGTGTTATCTTAATATCAAAACCAGACATTACAAGGAAAGAAAACTACAATCAATATCACTCATGAACACAGATGCAGAAATCATCAACAAAATATTAGCTAATTGAATCCAACAATGTATAAAGAGAATTATACACCATGATCAAGTAGAATTTATACCAGGTATGCATGGCTGCTTCAACATACAAACATCAGTTTATGTAAACCATCACATCAACAGGCTAAGAAAGAAAAATCACATGATCATGTATCAGTAGATGTAGAACAAACATTTGACAAAATCCAACATCCATTCAGGATAAAAACTCTCAGCAAACTAGGAATAAAGGGGAAATTCCTCAAGTTCATAATGCATATTTACAAAAACCCTACAGCTAATATCATTATTTTTTTTTTTAATTATATGTATGTTTGGTATGATGTTAACTGTTTTTTGTTTGTTTGTTTGTTTGTTTTTATTGATTGATTGATTGATTGATGGCTGTGTTGGGTCTTCATTTCTGTGCGAGAGCCTTCTCTAGTTGTGGCAAGTGGGAGCCACTCTTCATCGCGGTGCGCGGGCCTCTCACCGTCACGGCCCCTCTTGTTGCGGAGCACAGGCTCCAGACGCGCAGGCTCAGTAACTGTGGCTCACGGGCCCAGCCGCTCCGCGGCATGTGGGATCCTCCCACACCAGGGCTCGAACCTGCGTCCCCTGCATCGGCAGGCAGATTCTCAACCGCTGCGCCACCAGGGAAGCCCTAATATCATTGTTAATGGTGAGAAACTTGAAGCTTTCCCACTAACATCAGAAATAAGACAAGGATGTCGCCTCTCACCACTCCTTTTCAACCACACTGGAAATCTTAATTATGCAATTAGATAAGAAAAAGAAATAAAAGTTATATATATTGAGAAGGAAGAAATAAAGCTGTTTTTGTCTGTAGATGACATGATCATCTAGGAAGAAAATCTGAAAGAATCCATTAAAGACTCCTGGAACTAATGAGTTATTATAAGAAGGTTGCAGGACACAAGGGTAATATAGAAAAGGCAATCGATTTCCTCTATACCAGCAATAAACAAGTGGAACTTGAAATTAAAAACAAATGCCATTTACATTAGAGCCCCCTAAAAGAAATATTTAGGTATAAATCTAACAAAATATGTACAAGATTTATATGAGGAAAACTACAAATCTCATAAACAAAATCAAAGAATTAAATAAATGGAGAGATGTTCCACGTCCAGAGTAGTAAGACTTAATATTGTCAAGCTGTCAGTTCTTCTTAACTTGATCTATACATTCAATGCAATTCCAATAAAAATTCCAGCAAGTTATTTTGTAGATATAAACAAACTGATTCTAAAATTTATACGGAGAAGCAAATGACCCAGAATAGCTAATACAATATTGAAGAAAATCCAAGTTGGAGGACTGGTACTACCTGTCTTAAAGACTTACCATAATGCTAGCGTGGGGCTTCCCTGATGGCGCAGTGGTTGAGAATCTGCCTGCCAATGCAGGGGACACGGGTTCGAGCCCTGGTCTGGGAGGATCCCACATGCCGCGGAGCAACTAGGCCCGTGAGCCACAATTGCTGAGCCTGAGCGTCTGGAGCCTGTGCTCCGCAACAAGAGAGGCCGCGATAGTGAGAGGTCCACGCACCGCGATGAAGAGTGGCCCCCATTTGCCACAACTAGAGAAAGCCCTCGCACAGAAACGAAGACCCAACACAGCCGTAGATAAATAAATAAAATTAAAAAAAAAAAAAGCTAGCGTAATCAAGATAGTGTGGTATTGGCAAAAGAGCAGACATATATAGATCAATGGCACAGAACAGAGAGCCTAGAAATAGACCCACAAAAATATAAACAACTGATATTTGACAAAGGAGCAAAGACAATAAAATGGAGCAAAGAAAATTCTGCTGAAACATGTGGACATCGGCGTGCAAAAAAAATGAAACTAGATACAGACCTTACACTCTTCACAAAAATTAACTAAAAATGGATCGTAGCCTTAAAAGTAAGATGTAAAACTATAAAATCCTTAAAAAACAATATAAGGAAAACCTTGGGTATGATGATGGCGTTTTAGACACAACACCAAAGGAACAATCCATGAAAGAAATAATTGATAAGCTGGACCTCATTAAAATTAAAAACTTCTGCTCTGCAAGAGACAATGTCAAGAGAATGAAAAGACAAGCTATAGCCTGGAAGAAAATATTTGCAAAAGACACATCTGATAAAACACTGATCCAAAGTATACAAGGAACTATTAAAACTCAACAATAAGAAAACAAACAACTCAATTTTTAAAAAATGGTCCAAAGACCTTACTTAACAGACACCTCACATAATAGAGCTCATATCTCCCCTGCCTCTGCTACCCCAGGCCCCTTACTTTCCAGCCTCTTTCCATGTTTTATGTTTCTTCGGGCACTTGTCATTTTCCAATGTACTATATAATTGGCTTATTTTATGTTGCTTTGTCTGCCTCCCCTCACTAGAATGGCAGCTCCATAAGGGCAGGGAATAGCACACCATCCCTCCCACAACAATCATCTGGCCCCAAATGTCAGCATGCTGAGGCTGAGAAACCCTGGTCTAAGCACCAGGAGGTGCCCTATCATTAGAGGGGATTTCTACTTCTGAGTGTGGCTGACAGCTCCACAGATGTTACCAGAAGCTTCTGTCAAGGCTGCAGCCTGTCCTCTGTGAAGGGAAGCAGACCCACATTGTTGTAAATAACCAGTCTTGTTTATAGAAAGCAATTGTCCCCATTATTGGAGGGAATGACATAAACTGCCAACCAATCCTTAGATGCCCGAGACTAAATTGTAGAGAACGCAAAACAGCACTCTCTGAAAAAGTGATTTTTAATGACAGCTTTGATGCTGGGCCCTGGAACTGAAAAGCCAATGTTACCCTCAGGAGCTGCAGCCTGTGAAGCCTGAGCGAGTTGCCCTGTGGGCAGCACTTTAACCTGAACACAAGAGAGCCCACACTGGGGCCACAGATGAAAAGTCAGCAGGAAACCAGGAAGTACAGCCCCCCGGTAATATCGCTCTGTGTCTGTCGTCATGGCTGCATGATCCCAAATGTCTGAATGAACAGTAGGAAATTAAGTGAATGTTAAGGTATTTCCAAATATCTAGGTACTTGACATTTGTGACAAAAAAAAAAAAAAGACGAATTGTATTTTCCATTAAACTTTGCAGAGTATGCTTTTTTTTTCTACACAACTAAGGCAGAGCAGAAGTATTTAAAACTATTTGGTGAATTTACAACAATGTCCAGAATCACCACATACGAACACAAAAAAATTGCTACATAAGATCCAGCTACACTAGCATAATTGATTTGTAAGTAGAGTTGGGACGTGGGGATCCCTATGTGATTAGATTGCTATGACATGTTGATGTGTCTCCTCAATTATTTAAGAATTTATATTAACTCTTGACTCAAATCTTAATTCATTTACTTGCTGTTTAAAGCTGTGGTGTATAAGGGCATTCATTTTTATGGTTTATCTTGTCTTGTAGCGTGAAGCACGGGATTGTTTTGTGAGGACCTGGTGCTCTCTGCAAGGCTGTGCTCTTTTGGTTGCTATTCCAAGTCCCAGTGTCGGCTAATTGCAAAGGACACCCAGTGTGAGGTGTCACGTTCCTTTCATCGTGCTGCTCTGCCCCCCTTTAGGAGGATGGCTGCCTTCTGACCTCTCCTGGGAGAAGAGGAGGAGGAAGCCTGCGGTAGGGCTTGGCTCTCAGGAGGATTAGGTGACAGAATGCACAGGAAAATGGAGGGGAAAGGCATTGCCACGAAGAGAGAGCAGGGCCCTCAGGCTCCACCCAAGGGGACGGGCCGTGCACAGAAGTGGGACACAGAGCACAAGGTCTGGAAGTCTCAGGCCAAACCAGCAGGGCCTGTGGGTTTATATTTCAAAGGAGCTGACTTTATGGGCCTCTTTATGGGTCCTTGGTGGGGAGGGAGCTACCAGGAGCCACCAGAACTTCTTCATTATCAGCATGTTATCCAATTCCTTTTTGCCCCCTTCTCGTTCTCATTCACTCTACACCTGCACTGAGGACCACCACGTCTTTCCCAAGACTCTCACCTGTGTAGGCGCCTCTGACAACACACCAGTCTGCCCATTGGCTTGCTTCTCAATACCACTTTCTCCTCCTCCTTTCTGGACTGTCCTCGCTTCTTTCCTTCTCCTACGTATAACTGATATTTTACCATCTCCTCTCCTATGACATTTTTTCTTGAAGATTATATCTGATATCAAAAACCATGTCTGCAATTCCTGATCATTATCAGTTGTGCTAATTAATGTCTTTTAAATTAATCGTCAGTTCTGCACATCAAGCTCCTTGTTGAATTATTTCAAACTGGTATTCCACCATCAACCCAAATTTACTGTGTCTAAATCCAAACTAAATCCCCATCCTCCACTTCAAAACATGCCACCTCCTCCTGATTCTCATATTTCTATCCTCCCTACCAAATTTTCTTGAAATAATTCACAGTTCAGTGCTGGTTGGCAAGCAATTTGGTACCTTGGCACAATAACGATAATGCAATTTTATTCCTATCTTTTGATTCACCACCATTCACATTTATGAAAACGTAATCCGAAGAACCAAAACAAATTATGACAAATATAACACACATAAAATCATATTTAATGTGGAGGTGGCAACTAGCATTTAAAATCTGAGAAACTATTAGGCACAAATATGGAGACATATGTGCTGACGTAAAAATAGAAAAGTGAGATATACATTTGCATTTATAATGATTAAAACAATGTACAATATGCACGTAAAAAAAGACTGGAAAGAAATACCCTAAAATAACATTTATTGTCTGGAGGAAAGTGACCATATTACCTTGATTGTATGTTGTTTAAACTGAATTGCATCTTGTTCAAAAAGCAATTTCTTCATCGTCCTAGATTCCTCCAGCTTTCTTTTGTTTGGCTACCAAGTTTTACATTTAACTCTTTAAATATCATTTCTATCCATCACTCCCTTTTCACCTTTGCTGCCTCACCCTTGTCCTGCCCTGATAACTTCCAGGCAGGATTACGATGCTGGTCCCCTGAGGAGGCTCCTCTGGGTTGATCCATCAACACTCCCAGCCCTTCTCCTCCTCTGCCACAGAGGCTAGAAAGCAAACAACTCCACATCCCAGCCCAGCAAGGCCCTGTGACACAGTTCCAATGAAGAAAGCATTGGCAGAAATCTACGGGAGAATTCTAGGGACATGTCTGCTCTTCTGAAGATGGAAGAACATGACAGGGGCTATCCACCTGCCAAGGATGGTGGAAGAAAAGGTTGAAAGGGCCTGGGTCCCTGACAACATCATTATAGCAGCTGCTTCTGAACTTCTTATTGTGGGAGAAAAATAGCCCTTATGTTTTAGTTGCTGTTTGTTTTCTGCTACTTCCAGCTTGATGTGCTGCTGACTAATATCTTGCCTAGCTGCTTTCCTGCTTCTAGTCTTACATCATTCACATCACCCTATAATTTTTATGAGTGAAGGATGAACAGACCAGAAAAGAAAAGTAAATAAATAAATATTGACAATAAAAGTAAAGGACAGTTGACACGTGAAAACAATGTTGAAGACCTAAAAAATTATAAAAAGTATGAAAAAAAAAATTAAGAGTAACCACAGTCCATTTAGTAAAGGTTTAAAAAATTCCTACACACATTATTAGTTACTCAGGGCATCAGTATCAGCACCAGAGTACAGCACAGTTAGTGGAGACTCTCAAGAAATATTAATTCTACAAAAATATTCAGTCTACAGTGGATACAATGGTGAGTCAAACATAAAAGGCGTCATAGCAGTGGAGCTTAGAGTTGAAGCAGGAAGGAATACATGAACAAAATAATTATGCAAGTAAATGATTAAAATCTGTGCTACAAATTATCAAATTAAAGCATGGTTTTTATAAAGGAGAACCTGGTCTAGTCCAAGTATTAGTGGGGATGGGGGACCAGGCGCTACACTAAGCTCTGGTGATATAAATTTGAGTAGGTTACATTCTGTGCCTTTGGGGAGTTGGAATAAATAATTAAGAAGCCCAGTAAACAAACAACTACAGTTAAGTACAAGGAGCACTCTGATGGGTGTGATCAAAGGCTATGGGGACACCAAAAAGAAATGACTGATTCACTCAAGGATTGAGTTACCTTGAAAATTAATCTACATTCAGTACATCATCACCAAATGTTACCAAATTAATGAACTATGACTGAATTTAAGCATGAAACAAACCAGAAAATCTAAATTCTGACATATCAAAAGGTAATGAAATTGTTTAATGGATTTTGAAGCACGGTCCTAGCTCAGAAAATAATTCTGAGAATTAGATCACCCCCTCTAAGCTTGGTCAACCATCCAAATGACTAGATTTGAACCATGATTGTATGCATCTGAGATTAAGACAAAAATAAAGGAAACAATGAATTAGACCAGACTGTATACACAAGTCAGGATCAGACAGAAAGGCAGAAAAAGCCAACATAAGTTTACTCTGTTCTTTTATTGAGATCCAACTAAAAGACTTATACTTAAAAAGATTTAATACTAAGAACTAAAATCAGCCTTTTCATTCACTGTAGTTTATAAGATTATCAATAAACACCCAGAGACTTGGACCTTACATTAGTTCTGCCAGTGATCAGCTGTGTGAAGACAGAATCACATGGCTTCTCTGAGTCTCAGCCTCCTTATCATGAAAAAGAATAATTTCATCAGTAATATCCAATAATTCTAAAATAGACTTTCCAGAAAAACCATCCACCACTGTATCATTTTCACTGATTTCAAATATTGGCTAACTGTAACTGTAAAAAATCAGGAGAATACAAAGACATTTTACCAATAATTTGCCAGGCCACGATACATCAGATTTCACAAACAATACTTTGAATTTTCCTAAGATAAGCTGGCAAATGTATGATGCCTGATAATTAAGAAGCTATGAAGCCAAAGAGTAGTTCTGGAGTCTAGTGAAGTCTATGTGGCCTCATTAACCAGGAAGCACACACTTTCAACCAGGTGGAATCTTTTTGATGAAATCTATGTCCTTCTCTTGGATAAAGGAAACAATAAAATAATCACCCAAATATAATGCCACATATCATTGTACAGTATTATGAAGATAAATGAAACTTGCATATAGTATTTCTGCTGTAGGACATACCTCTTCCCACCTCAGTCATTTTTACTTAGAGTGTCTGATAAAGTTGCTTAAAGTGAATAAGGAGTTACAATATGTGTGCCAAAGAGGAGTTTGACAATTTAAACAAAATGGAATACAGTTTTGTCACTAGGTTCAAAAAATGACACAGTAATTATATGTAATGCCACATAATAATCCTAATGTAATTGCAGTGTAATTTTTCTGACATGCATTTACTATCCTTCTCCATTGTAATTATTATGCACAGATAACGTTACCTTGTTTTTCAAGTTCTCCACTATCTCCTTGAGGTGCAAACTTTTCAAATATGTAGATTCATTTTTAAATATATGGTACTTACAATACCTATCTTATCACAGGACCTCAACATATGAGTATCAACAACAGCAATACTAATATTTATGCAAATACCTAATGTTCCAGAAAGAATGACAAGGAAGGGGTACCATTTTCATAATTTTTTGTAATGTAACTTTTTTGTAACTTTTTGTAGTATATGATTAAATGGTTTGGGACTTCCCTGGTGGCGCAGTGGTTAAGAATCCGCCTGCTAATGCAAGGGACACGGGTTCGAGCCCTGGTCTGGGAAGATCCCACATGCTGCGGAGCAACTAAGCCCGTGAGCCACAACTACTGAGCCTGTGCTCTAGAGCCCGTGTGCCACAACTACTGAGCCTGCGCTCTAGAGCCTGCGAGCCACAACTACTGAGCCCACGTGCCACAACTACTGAAGCCCGCGCACCTAGAGCCCGTGCTCTGCAACAAGAGAAGCCACTGCAGTGAGAAGCCCGCACACTGCAACAAAGAGCAGCCCCCGCTCGCCACACTAGAGACAGCCCGGGTGCAGCAACGAAGACGCAATGCAGCCAAAAATAAAATAAATAAATAAATAAATAAATAAATATTTTTAAAAAATGGTTTATCCTGCTCTTCCCATGCCATCTGTTCTCTCGTCAGTGAGAGGGTCCGTGTCATCCACGATGTAAGAGGGTCTGGCTAGTGTGAATGAGGTGTCTCATGAGGTTTTCAATGGGAAAAGCATCTCCGCTGCACACGCTTCAAGGCCAACAGCCACAGACCCTCTGAGCACACGCAAGCCTGGTGGACAAGCACAGCTGCGTCCTCACCCCTTTTCCTATCCGGACCCACACCCGCTCCATAAAACGTCATGTTAATGATGTGATATAAGCAGATGCTACAGCTTTGACAAACTCAGAACAAAATTATAATGTGTGGAAATACAAATTTTATATAAAGATGAAAAAATGGATGAATGATGTAAAAATTCATTAAGTTCTGTGATGGTTAATTTTATGTGCCAACTTAGTTAGACTATGGTGCCCAGTTGCTTGATCAAACAGTAGTCTAGATGCTGCTGTAAAGGTATTTTTTTAGATGTGATGAGCATTTACTATCAGCAGACTATAAGTAAAGTAGATTATCCTCTAGAATGAGGAGGTGGGCCTCATCCAATCAGTTGAAGGACTTAAGAACAAAGACAGGTTTCCTGAAGAAGAAGGAACTCTCCCCAAGATTGCACCACAGATATTCTACCCGAGTTTCCAGCGTTCAGACTCAAGACCACAACATCAAGTCTTATCTGAATCTCCAGCTGCAGGCTTGCTCCAGATTTCAGACTTGCCAGCCTCCACAATAGTATGAGCCCATTCCTTAAAATCTCTCCATCAATCAATCAATCAACCTCAATCTCTCTTTGTATACACACACACACACACACACCCATATATAATCCCCTACTGATTGTCCGGAGAATCCTGACTAATACACATTTATTCAGAATGTTAAATATATTAAGTATCTTCTTTGAAAAACAGATATTTTTTGGCTTTGTTTATGACATTGGTAAATTCTGTACCAACCCTAGTTTTAAGGTTTGGATAAACAATATTAAAAACTTCATGAAACCAGCTGAGAATAAAGTTGACATACTGAGCTTATGTACTTTCTAAAATTAGATTTGTGTACTTTCTATAGAAACTTAGTTTATATATTTTCTATAGAAAAAATAGTATGAAAACATGAAAGAATTCAGGTAATCATGACTCCTAGTTAATGACATCAGACTCTACTTCTTCTATGGGATATCACACACAGCAAAGTTCAATCATTTTGTAGAAATACAGTAGCATAATCATATTCTTATGTGTAACAACTGCAAAAAAATGTTTTAAAATCAGGGTGTATATTCCAATATTTTCCATTGTAAGACCAGTTTTACATCTTAAGGAGCAGTTCTTCCTGATGTACACCACTACTTTCATATCAGAAAACATACTTTTAAAAAAATTATCTTTATAAGTAGAAAGCAAATTACAATGGCTTTAATTTTAGACCAAAGTTGTATTTTATTAAGATTATAAATGGTGTTTTAAAAATGGCATCTTATTATTTTATACATAACAGACTGGTATCAAAAAACATGTTGAAATTATAAATGTTAAATTATTTTTTAATCGCCCACAGAAATGCTGTGGTGGGCATCTTTCAGAAAGACAGGCCCCTCTCAGAGGCCCTCTGAGGAAAGAGGTACTTACTAACTGCAGAGTCATAGGAGGTCGAGTTGTGCTCTCCTCTCATGAAGGGATATGGCGACAGGTAAGCATGCGTGCAGTTCTTCAATGGTGGCTGATTGGCTAGGAAGGAGAGCAGAACAAAGGTATTTGTTACTGAGAAGCTGAGTGAAGGTTTGTTCCTAACAGAAGAGAAATACAGGATCTGGGGGTACACAAGCAAAATAAAACTATAGGTTAGATCAATAAATTCAGAGAATTATTGAATAAGGGAGGAAACTTCCTTAAAAACCTCATATGGTAAAGCACAGGGGACCTGGAAAGTGGATTCATTTAAAACATCTAGCTCATGACCTAATTCAAGGGAGAGAATGCCCTTAATATCACCCTAAAATTGAAAGCACCAGATTTCATTCGTTTTCACAACTATATTCTCCAATTCCTAACATAATGCCTAGCACATAGTAGGTATTCAAAAAATAGTCATTTAAAAATCTAATAAATTTAGATTTAACCTTGATTGGTTCTAATTAATAGAAAATTTCTTCTATATTCTATTTTCAGGGAAAAGGTGTAAATGATAGACCATACAAGTTAATAATTCAAGTACATTTTTAGCATTTGAAGAAACCACAAGAAAGAATTTTAATGTTGTTTGACATCGTGAAGATTTCATCATATACCCTCTAAGGAGTAAAATACTCTTTCCTTCTCTAAGTCTTGGCAAACTCTTCCTCTTGCAAAGTCTGACCTACTCCACTTTACCAAAGTCTAAATAATTTTCATTGGCAGATCACATGCTTATTCTCCTCCCCCAAATGACAATCAGAAACTCTATGAAATATTTCTCTCAAAATGCCATTTCATCATTACTTTGTTCCTTTTACATATGCCATTTACCGTTGACTCGTCTTCTGTGATCTCATATTTTTATGTTATATTCCATGATCTTGACTATTATTTAAATACCATACTTTGATTTATCACAGGAGTATTTTGATAAGAACACTGATAATTTCAACCCACAATAAGTTTGAAGGTAATAAACAGTTCTTTCATTGCTGGATGCAATAAGATAAAGGCTAGCTATTTTCAGTGAATTGATTTTCAAAGATTAACACAACATAGGAAAAGCAGTTCAAAGAATGCATCGTATTTTTAAGGAGCTATTCTACTTCAGAAAAGAACTTTAAAGTTTCTATGAGAGAATGGAAACATCAAAAGCGAAGCATTTCTTAATATTGCCCACAAACTTGGTTTAAGCCCAAATAGAGCAAGCTTTCATCTGCCACTGCTGATCACTGTTTTGTTATAAAGAAGATTTTTTTAAACTTTGAAGCTATTAATATAAAATAATACATCTTTAATTCTGGATTTTTAAACTTGGGGTTTCAAGCCCCCAAAAATAGCCAAAAAAAATAAAAGCATTTATTTGCAACATAGCAATAACAGACACTCGAAAAAAATACTATAGATAATATCTGTTTTGTTTATTAGGGTTGGTATATTTTAAACATGAGCAAGGAAACAGCGGATTATTCAATTTTGCCATAAATATTCAGACTCCAATTTCATGTTAGAAAATAATTATTCCTATAGCCATTTCTACTTAATAAAAAGGAATCACTTTATGAACATTTGGAAGATACCCTATTGAGATTCTACAACTAAGAATCCAATCCTATTTTATAAGTGACATGCACCAAATGAGAAACTGTTCATTTTTATTTTAAAGCCAAGGGGGAAAATAAAGCTGAATTTCACTTACTGTACCAGAACTGCCAGATATTGGAATCATTCTCTTCCACAATCCCATTAAACCAACATCTCCAGAAGAATCCTTCATGGTGGAAAGTGACGTTTTCTATCTGTACAGAACGCAAATGAAGTAACTTGCCATCAACACAAGGAACATAATCTAAATAATTACCTCCAGGAAATTTTTTAAGCAATGTATTTTTTCCCAAATAATGATGATCAGTAGCTTTCTACATATCTCTTCTATGAAGAAATAGACATTCCACTACCATTTTCAGATTTCAAGAGGATACATAAAGCTATCCTCATTACTATCAAGTACAACAATATTGTGAAGAAGAAACGCACATTCTGTTCACCTGAACACTTTCCCACTTCAGTCGCAAGAAGCCAATAATCTGATCCAAAAGCCACCAAAAAGAGTAAAACCCCCAAAGCACCAAAGAGAGCCCCAAAGAAGATGGCAATATTTAGTCTCATTTTCAATTCACTGGTTTCCCTTTAAATAAAATAAGAAAATAAAAAACAGCGAACACCTAGCTCCTCAACAAAAAAGAATAAAGATTTTTGAGTAGGCAGAATCTTCTTGAGAAGTGTCTCTGAGCTCCTGTTTTGGTGGCTTCGCTCTCGCACCCAGCTGGTGAGTTTGTATTGCCTCTGCTCTCCCCTGGAGGGACTCCAGCCCAGCAGCTGAGAATGGCTGACTATTTTAGGATACTGATTGAGGAGCTCTCTCTCTCCCATGGGGATCAAAAAATAACTGACCTTCCCCTGACTGTGGAGGGGGGTATCAGGAGCTGGCCAGAATCATCGTTACTGCTGCTGGGTGATCCACAGAAGTGGAAAGAAGACGGAATGGTATGAGGTCATTGACAGTATTGGCCCAAAGTCTTAAGTGTCTGAACAAGCCCCTCTTAATCCAGAATGACCATTACAAACCCAAAGACACTTACGACTCTCTTTGAAGATATATAAATCGCAGCTATAAAGAACCACAAAGACCTCTCTTGGATATAACTGAAGTTGTAATTAACATCTTAATTCTTTTTGGATATTTTTGGGATATAAAATAATTAGTGGGTTGACTGATCTAACATAACAGTGAACACAATTCAGGTTTTAACTTATACATTCATAAGTGTATTTAAAAGATCAAGAATATGGTAACAGAAACTACTTAAAGTAGAAAAAAAATACTTTTATGTAGCATACACTATGACATAAAAACAGCACTTTATATAGCAGCTCCCAGATCTTGTACAAGTTATTCCAAATAATCATCTCAAAAGTGGACTAATGAAAAAAAAGTCTCAAAAATATATTATTTTCTGGATTAGGATGAAGGAATATGGTCTACTTTTTGTTTCCTTCATGTTAAATATTCAACCTCCTCAAAATATGGGTCTTACTTGATACCCATACAAGTCACCAAATAGCAGTGAATCTATACTTTCTTCATGTCTAGTCTCTATAGCTCACTTCTTTGTTTTTGTTCCATGTCTAAATATGCCCGAGAGCATTTTTTTAAGTATTTGTGTAATATTTTAAGCTCTGCCTTAATTTCTGCCCCAAACTGCTTCCCTAAAGGTTCCAGTCTTAATCGTATCCTGTCCTCCAAGGCTGTACAGCACGTTTAAACTCTGTCGTATGACAGAGCTTTCTGATATTTTGAAGAAGCAATCATTTCGTGCCTCCCTCAAACCCCACTCCACCCCTTAATATAGGTCTTCATTTTTCTAAGCTAAACATCCCATTCCTTTAAACATCCCTTAGATTGGAACAACTCCAAATCTCCTTGCTGTTCTGATTCTTTGCTACAATTTGCAAGTACTTGATTGAGGTGAGGCATAGCGAATATACCGGGTAGAATCTAACGAAGTTAGTATCACCACCTTTCGTATTTGGATGCCGTGATGAGCAGAGTAATGGGTTCCCAAAGATGTCCACACCCTAATCCTAAATATAATCACGTCATCTGTGAATGTGTTACCTTACATAGCAATATCCTGGATTATACAGGTTGACCCAATCCAATCACATAAATCCTTAAAAGAAAAGTAGAGAAGCTTTCCTGACAGTACTCGGAGAAAGAAACGTGACCACAGAAAAAGGGTCGGAGAGTAGCTGGTTTAAAAATGTAGGAAAGAGACCACACGCCAAGGATTGTGGGCAGCTTCTAGAGGATGGAAGAGGGAATAAAACAGATTCTATCCAAGAGCCTCCAGGAAGGAATGTTGCCCTACCAACACCTTGACTTTGGGGATTTCTGACCTCTGGAACTGCAGGATAGTAAATCTGTTGTTTTTAAGCCACTAACTTTGTGTTAATTTGTTACATTGTTACAGCAGCAAAAGGAAACTAATAAAGATGCTGTTCTATAATTAATACAATATAAGATCAAATTAAGGGGGTTTTTGTGGGGGGGGCGGGGGAATGCATCTTCAGGAAGTGCTGAGAACTTGCGAGGGTCCAGGCATTTTATCAGATACGCAGGGCCTGATCTTGAGGAGTTCATGAGCCAGTGAGAAAAAAAGATTCTTTAGAATGAGGTACATAAGGTTGAAATTATAAGCTTCTGGCCGCCCCAGACACATCCTAGGGCTGAGCCACACCCCCCCCATCCCAAGATGACTGTGGTTGTGGTTTTGCAGCTTTACTGTAGGTGACAATGTTGTTGTTTGGAGAGGAAGAGGAATCTTTTTAAGACGGTTTTATTTATTTTATTTATATTGTAATGACTTGTAAAAATCTATGCATTAATACTAAATCTTTAACAAACACACATTCACAAATACACACACAAACAACTGGATTTTTAAAATAAGTAGAAAGAGTGTAGGATCTGTTACTGCTACAGTTCATCTCAATTTTGGTTTCTGTCACAAAGAATCATCTTTCTGGATGAGGTCTATCAACTAATATTTTTTCACCATGTTTTGGTGTATCCAAAAAGGTATAAGCATCATTATCAAAATGTATATTTATCAAAGCAGCTACTAATGTAACCAATCTAATTGTTTCCAACCATTCGTTCATTCGTGGGCATCCATTTGAGAAAGATACCATAGACTACTTCCGCCATCATCAAACTGAACTCCTTTAGCTCAATTATCCTCAGTGCTTCTCACAGTGCTTGACACACAAGGGGCACTAAGATAAAAGAAAAATCCATTTGTATTAGGACTCTTGGCTGTGATACAAATACGTAGCTTCCTGAGCTATCCAACTGGTAATCCATCAAGAAGAAATGGCTCTGATCTGGCCTGCTCTTTGTGAAACTTGGAGAAGTGGATTTTAGCAGGGTCTGTGCTTCCTCTGTAGATAATCTCAAACCATCTTTTTAAGAATCCATAGTAGACTCTTATTTAGAAATAAAATAGAACTTACCATCCAGGGGTCAAAAAGTATCTTTCTTCTTTAGAAAACTGAACCATTTGTCTACCATTTGAAACTCCTAATTTACCATGATTCCTAAAATGTTCCCAACAATCATTCAGTATCTCTTCCCCAAGTTCTCTCGGCAGCTTAAAAAACTGTCTATACTCCAGGGTGATTGTTAAACAGCTGCTGTGTCCTCATGATCTCTTTACAAATTCAGACGTTGGATCTTTTCCCTTTCAGCCTCTTTTCTAGACCAGGTGATGAGGGGAGACAGACATACCCTAGCCCCAACCTCAACTCACAGTAATCCTATAATAGAACAACTCCATTGCTACCGTACATGCCCACTCCTTTGGTGAATACTGAATCTGTTTTACGCTGATATGATTGTCATAGTGAATCTGCAAGGGCACAAGCATAAGTAAGCATGGTGTCTCAGGTTCAATCCTGTGGGAGACCTTGATGGTCAGAAATGTAAATGGAGGTGCATGATAATAACTAATACTCATGAGCATCTACTGTGTGGCAGACACCATCCCAAGCATATTAGATGCCTTGAGTACAAGTAAGTCTTCAGTAGGTAGAATATGAAATAATCCATGTCTTGGGTGGGAATTTCAGCATCTAAAGGTCTTTTTGGTAGGAGTTAAAGATGTTCCTGGTCTCATGTAGAAGGCCAGAGGTAAGCAAAGAGAGCTCTGCATGGGGTCCCACTGCCAAAGGCAATTCACAATAATTTACAATAATTTGTTTATAACTTTCAGTCTGTCCTCTGGGTCCCTGAGGCTACTCGAGAAGGCAACGTGGCTGACTGGGGACCAGGAAATGACCCTCCAGGATCTGGTGAACCTGGGACAAGAACAGGAACTGCAGGGACCAGCTCTCATTCCCACGTTCTCCTTTGTTACTTGGTATTTCAGAACGAGTATTTCATTGAATTAAGAAGAGGGGGACTTCCTTTCACAGATGACTGATATTGGGCAAACGGTTCAACTCTCTGAGTCTCTGAGTTTTTTTTAATACGGAAAATGGGAACAACGCTGCAGAAGATGATTGGGGGTATCAAGTAAGAGGACGTGCATCAAAGGAGCTGGTGCATCACACACATTAGGCTTCTCTTCTATCCTGCCTTTAGCTGGGGATCATTCTTGACGAAAAAGAAATATTTTTAAAACGAAAATAAAATAAAACTCCCTATGCTAGCATCCCAGATCTGACTCAGGTTTATTTCAACAGGCTAACTTCTCACCAAGCGCTCCCAGCCCTCCTCACACCCATACACACCATCCTCCCTCCTAAGTCACCAGCAGTTCCCCAAATCTCTGCCTATTCTGCTCCCCACGGATGAGAAGTCCCTTCTCTTCCTCCTAGCTGATGAACTCTTCATTAATCCATTCCACAAACATTTACCATCATGCTACTGTGTGCAACATGTTCTTCTAAGTGTTGAGTTACCATCAGCACTCTCCAAGGAGACTGTATTATACAACCTATACCACTTTCCCATATACGTAACTACACTCCTGCTCTTCTAGACAGTTTTGAATTCCTGTGTCTTGAAAAAAACTGGGTCAAGAAATTTTGTTCAATGAATAAATTAATAATGAATGAACAAATGTCCCATGGACAATCTGCCCCATTATCCTTCAAGATGTTACTGGGGACACAGGTCCCAATATCTACAGTGTCCCATTATGAAGACCAGGAGGAAATTTGTGGACGCTAAAAAATGTTGTGTTTCCACAGAGCACTACTGTTATTTTTCATCTTACAGACATTATACTTGATTCATTTGACAAATGCGTATCACTTGCCTGTTCTAAGACAGAGTGCTGTGTCCTCGAACCGTGACAGTGAATAAAATGTGCTCTCTACCCTCAACGAGCTTAATTCTCATGGCACTGAGAGTACTTTTCTTCGTTTTGGTACCTGGAAAGCTCGGAGGCAAATGTGCAAAAGGTGATGTCCCAGCTTCCTGCTTCCCTCCCCCACCCCGACTTCCTTAGTTTCCTTTCTGTGTGCCCCTGACTTTCTCTCTCTCTCACACATATTTTTAATCTAGTATTTTGTATGTGTTTATATAAGCAGCTTCAAATACTTTTGAGAACAACATAAAGACTAAACAGTGAAGCAAACAAACATAGACACTTTGTGAAATCAGATATGAGAAGTCACGATGTTTGGGTTGTGTTTTTCCATTCTGAAAGATCCTTGAATTCTCTGTTCATCCCTGCCTTTTTTCCCCTCATTCTGATTATTTCTACGGTCATAATTTCACTTGGCAATCCTCCTGACTTCCTGGAAATAGCATCCCTTTTAGAGACTCTTGTCATTGGGAGAAATTATGGCAAAAATGTTTTTAATTTTTCAATCTAAAAAATTTTTAGTCAACCTTTTAAAATCTTGAGGATACAAAGATCATTAGCATTCCAAGGTGGTGTGGTAAATTTTTTTTTTTTAACAAATTAAATAAAACTTGACAACCGGGCTTCCCTGGTGGCGCAGTGGTTCAGAGTCTGCCTGCCGATGCAGGGGACATGGGTTCGAGCCCTGGTCTGGGAAGATCCCACATGCCGCGGAGCAACTGGGCCCGTGCGCCACAGCTACTGAGCCTGCGCATCTGGAGCCTGTGCTCCGCAACAAGAGAGGCCGTGATAGTGAGAGGCCCGCGCACCGCGATGAAGAGTGGCCCACGCTTGCCACAGCTAGAGAAAGCCCTCGCACAGAAACGAAGACCCAACACAGCCATAAATAAATAAATAAATAAATAAATAAATAATTAAAAAAAAAAAAAAAACTTGACAACCAAAGGCTAGATGACCATAGACAATGGAAGGCTTTGCCTATTTTGATTAAATGTCTTTTTATTTAATTAACTGTGTTTTTTTATCGGTAAATACACTAAAACTTAGCAAAAATCCCAAGCCATGCTTAATTTGTGAGTGATAAGGAGCAAAACATTTTTTTCTAAGGTCATAATTTCTAATCCTGATATTGTAATAGTCTTAATTATCTCAAAATATCTAATGAAACTATCTAAACATTCTCCAAAAAAATTAATTCTGGTTCACTTTAGTTTAAAAAAAATAAAAGAATGGCAATGCTCAACATCCAAAAGTGCTGAACAAATGTGTAAACAAATATAGAAATCAAACTTTCAGAAAACTGGAGTGGTTTTTTGGAGATTTTCGGGTAGATTCTTTTTTGTCTTGGAATAATATATTGCAGATCCACAATACTTATCTGCCATTCCAACATCCAAAATTTCTGAAAACCAAAAGCTTTTGGCAAAGCAAACCTGATTGGCATGAGGGTGCACATAACCTATCGTGTGAATTCTTACATATTTGACTTCACAAGCATGAATGTGTTTGATTACAGGGCTCGCCAGGTTCCACAGGGGTTGTTAAGTAATGTACAGTATATGCATGTTGCTACTTTTTCAAAATCCTCAAAATTCTGAGTTCTAAATACACCTGGCCCTCAAGGTTACATATAAGGTTACATATAAGGGATTGTGGTCCCACAGTCCTAGACACAAGACAATAGACTAAATGATGACCCTAAAATTAACTGTTTCCCTTTGATCACTATTGAAACAGATTTTTCCTGCCCATGAACCATTACTATACGTCTCTGTGACTCTAATGACCTTTGTAAATCTCTGTTTTGTGTTATGGTTCTTGGTTCTTGTGTGTCACCCTCCCTGCTACCTCCCCCATCCAACAATATGACAATAGGACCACAATCTGTAATTTTAAGAGATTATTTTCACAAGTCTTCTCATCTTACACAGAGTACAGGAACAACACATAAACTCTATGGGGGTGATAAGAGGTTCTGTTTTTGTTTACTGCTACATCCCTAACACCTAGCACAACGCTTTATGTAGGTGCTCAGTAAAAACTTAGCTGACCAAGTATCAATCTTATTGAGTTGAATTAAATTGGGTTGAACATTGCCATCTGCTGGCCACAGTAAAAAATTGCATTCCATGGTACACTGGTCCACTGGGATTTTTATATAATGCAAATATTGTAAAGCAAGGATTTGCTATTGGGATTTTTATATCACACAAATACTGTAGTGCAAGGATTTGCTATTTTCACAGGATCTGATGCTGAACAACCTTAACTAAGATGGTGCCATCAAAGTACCAAGGCCCTGATAAATAGCTTATGCTGAACACAACTGTATCAGGATCCACAGGCTCATTCACTTCATTAATGTGGGCAGTTTACACTCCACTAAACTGAGAGCTACTTACACAAGTAACTCACACAAGGGGAGTTATATTACAAAATTATCTTTCACTTTGAAAAAGGGTCCGATGCCTAGCTCCAAGCTCAATTCCCATAAAGAACTTAGTGCACTTAAGTGCTTTAACTCTTCAAAGGGGCAAAAAACTTGGAACTTATTTTTTTTAAAACCTGCCTTCAATTGCAATCAACACACAAAAAAACATTTCAGAAACAAAACTGGGGACCAAGGGGGAAATTTTCTGATACATGAAAATAGAAATGAAAATTATCTAACCTACAGGAATGTATTATATAAACAAATACACATTTAACGATTATAATTTTGATTTAATTTACTCATCCCTTTGTCTTGTTGTATTTCCTTCTGAGGGTACACGTATATTCCATATACCAGAAGCCTTGTGAATGAAAAGGTTCCCCTCTCTGGTCTCTTGGTTGTCAAAGTGCTTTGCATGAATCTTGCATGCATGACTTGAGTCTTAATCTAGAGAAAGACATTTTTATTTATCCTTGGCTCTGGGGATGTTGCCTTCCCCTTAAATACCTTTGCCACTGGGTCTTTCTTTATTTGTAAAGATGAAGATGGACTTTTACATTTCCATTCCTAAGACTTTTCCAAGAAGGGACTTGTGAAAAGTTCAAATGAGCCGCAGGTCTGTGAGCCAGCTCAGGTCGACCCCAAAGGAAAGACAATCCAATTCATGAGAGAGTGTGGGAGGCAGGGAGAGACACAGCCGTGTGACCTTAGTGCCCCCTAAGGGTCTCGTCGGGGGGGAAGTAGCTGGTGTTGCATTGGTGTGAAATTACAGTCAGAATACAGGCAGAAGGGTCTGACCGCTGCAGGTGATACAGACTTCTCTTCATGTTCTGCTCAGCCAAGTCCCTTAAGTTCTATTTAATTTAATTACACGTGTGGTATAAGGGGTTAAGGGAGGACTTATCAGGATACTCAAATAGCACAAAAGCTAAATAACAAAAAAGACAACAGCGACAAAATAATAACACCCAGCACATACGGAGCACTCACTTTGTCCGGAGCATTATTCTAAGAGCTTTGGGCTTATTAACCCATTTAACCTCCACAATAACCCACTGTGGTAAGTGTTGTGGTTTCCCCCCTTTCATCATCGAGAAAATCAAGGCAACTCTGAATCTCTCTATGGCAGAGTTCGTTATTACGGACTGATTTGTTACTCTTCCCCAAATTCATCTGTTGAATCCCTAACCACCAATGTGATTATAATTGGAATTAGGACCCAGGAGGAGGTAATTCCAGTTAAATGAGGTTGTAAGGGTGAGGCCTTAATGTGTAACCCCAGAACACGGAGATAAAGTCAAGAGTTAGATGCTCTAGGCAGATCTCAGCATCGGTTGTCAAAGAAATACTACAAGGTGAAAAAAGTAATAAGGCTTCCATTTTCATCTGGGAGTTTAGAGAACTGGGAAGAGCATTCTGCCACCTTTTCCACGAGTAAAAGGTGAGACAAACTTCAAATGAATGACTTTCCTTGAACCCATGGGAGAATCAAGTTGGTAAACAATCAACCAACTTGTCTTTCTGAGGAAAACTTGTCTTTCTTCTGTAGGAAGAAAAAGGACCCAAGATTTGGGGAAATGCAGAATGGCAAGCATATAAGTTCCTAAGAATATTCAGCTAAAAAGTTCTAATGCTTTGCATTTCTCTAATAATTAGTGATGTTGACCATCTTCTCATGTGCCTCTTGGCCATCCGTATGGCTCCCTTGGTGAAATGTCTACTTAGGTCTTCTGTCCATTTTTTAACTGTATTGTTTGTTTTTTTGATATTGAGCTCCATGAGCTGTTTGTATATTTTGGAGATTAATCCTTTGTCTGTTGTTTCATTTGCAAATATTTTCTCCCATTCTGAGGGTTGTCTTTTTGTCTTGTTTATGGTTTCCTTTGCTGTGCAAAGGCTTTTCAGTTTAATTAAGTCCCATTTTGGAATATTACTCAGCCATAAAAAGAAACGAAATTGAGTTATTTGTAGTGAGGTGGATGGACGTAGAGTGTGTCATACAGAGTGAACTAAGTCAGAAAGAGAAAAACAAATACCGTATGCTAACGCACATAAATGGAATCTAAAAAAAAAAAAAAAATGGTGCTGATGAACCTAGTTGCAGGGCAGGAATAAAGAGGTAGACGTAGAGAATGGACTTGAGGACACAGGGTGGGAGGGTGAAGCTGGGGCGAAGTGAGAGTAGCGTCGACATATATACACTACCGAATGTAAAATAATTGGCGGGTGGGAAGCAGCAGCGTAGCACAGGGAGATCGGCTCGGTGCTTTGTAATGACCTAGAGAGGTGTGATAGGGAGGATGGGAAGGAGGCTCAAGAGGAAGGGGATATGGAGACATGTGTATGCATATGGCTGATTCGCTTTGTTGTACAACAGAAACTAACACGGTATTGTGAAGCAGTTATACTCCAATAAAGATCTATTTTTAAAAAAAAGGTCTAATGAATCAATACAGGCCAAGTGTGGTCAGCATGAAGACCCTGCAGGTCCCGTTAAAGGAGGATTTGATCAGCTTACTTTTTGTCAACAATCCTTGAGATCCCTTCCCATCTTGGTACTGGCTGGGAGAGCAGAAAAGCAGCCACTGCCAAACCACTGACCTCTCTCCCCTAAGGAACAAAAGCCTTAATCTGCATGGGGAAGAGCAACAAAATTGTCACGTTAGGGCACTGGTGGAAACCCTCTGTAGCTGAGTAAGACAAGAGGTTAATTAAACAAGAAAGAAAGGGATAGAGAAAGAAAGGAAGGAAAGAAGGGAGGGAGGAGGAACTTTCTCCCCCTGAGAGAAAAGCAGGAATATGCACAGAGCATGCAGAATAGTAGTGAAACTACTCTGTATGAATCCATAATGGTGGATACAGATCCTGATACATTTGTCCAAACCTACAGAATATGTAACACCAAGAGTGAACCCTAAAGTAAACGATGGACTCTGGGGGATAACTACCAGTCAGTGTAGGTTCACTGACTATAACAAACATACCACTGTGGTGCAGGATGCTGATACTCAGGGAGGCTGTGTTTGTGTGTGTGGATACAGAGGATATATGGGAACTCTCTGTACTTCATGCTCAATTTTTCTGTGAACCTGAAACTGTTCTAAATAATAAAGTCTACTAAAAAGAAAAAAACCAAAAAAAAACCTCTGTCCCTAAGAGAGGAACTGGAATATGTGATGCCAGGCCCAGCACTACAGCTGAAAGAGGGATGGGAGCACTTGTGAAGGCTACACCCCCAAGACTCAGGTTCGCAGTGCCCGTTTAAGACAGAGCCTGGCTGAGACACAGTTATCAGAGAATGCTCCCCTCCCCTGCCAGCCACCAACATGCCAACACGGGTCAAGTACAAAAAACAGTGGAATACACCTAGAACTGTAAGAGAAAGACTGTCTCTGAGGACAGTGCAGAGGGAAGACCCAAAGCAAAGACAGGAGCAGATGTAATGAAAAATGCTCCAGCAAACCAGCCCACACCTCAAACGTAAGGTAGGACTAGAGCAGTGTTTCTTACCTTCGGCACTACGGGCATTAGGTACTGGATAATTCTGTTGTGGAGGGCGGGGTGCTGCCCTGTGAGTTGTAGGATATTCAGCAGTATCTCTAGTCTCTATTCACTAGATGCCAGTAGCACACCCCAAATTCAAAGACGTCCCAGGCAGCGCCAAATGTCCCCAGGAGGCAAAATCACCCTAGTTGAGAAACACTGCACTAGAGAAAGGTCAAGCCTATGGTGTATGGAGGGCAACCGCGGCAACAACAAACTACAATCTCAGACCACTCTCGACCAGATTAACACACACCCTCACGCTGAAAGACTAGCAGGAGGAAAAGTGTGTGTATATATGTGTAATAGTATAATTTCATTATTACTGCCCTATACCACATGCCAAGCTTTCAACAAAATATTACAGGAACGTGAAAAGCAAGAAAAACCAGTCTGAGTTCCACTTCCAGAAGGACAGCCAGGGCAGTTCCACGGATCCATTCCCCAGTGAAACTAGTGTAACTCGTGAAATCTATTTAAAACATCTGACCATTTAAATTCTAAGAAAATTGTCCTAAAAGCAAAGAGCAAATGATGAAACATTTGTTCAAAAAAATCTACATAAATTTTGACAAGAACAGCAAGAGTCCTTGACATTTTAGCCATGGCCCACTCCCTCCTTATCTCACAAAATTTACAAAAAATAGTAATTCACAATAGACTACAGGCCTAAATGTAAGAGCTAAAACCATATAACTCTTAGTAGAAAACACGGGTATAAATATTCATGACCATTAATTAGGCAATGATTTCTTATATATCACAGCAAAAGCACAAGCAATACAAAAATTAGATAAACTGGACATGATCAAAATAAACTTTTGTTCATTAATGGACACTATCAAGTAAGTGAAAAAATAACCCTCGGACTGGGAGAAATATTTGCAAAGTATATATCTGATAAAGGACTCGTATCTAGAATATATAAAGAACTCTTACAACTCAATAATAAAAAGACAAACAACCAGTTAAGAAATGGGCAAAGTGTCTGAACAGACATTTCTTCAAAGAAGATATGCAAATGACCCATAAGCACATGAAAAGGTGCTCAATATTATTGCCCATCAGGGAAATGTAAAACCACAATCATTAGATAGTAAGTGTTGATGAGGATGTGGAGAAATTAGAACACTCATATATTGCCGGTAGGAATACAAAATGGTGCAGGCACTTTAGAAAACAGTTTGACAGTTCCTCCATGTTTAAACGGAAAGTTACCAAATGACCTAGAAGCTCCACTGTGAGAGAAATGAAAACATATCTACACAAAAACTGGTACACAAATGTTCATAGCAGCATTATTCATAATATCCAAAAATTGGAAACAACCCAAATGTCCATCAACTAATGAAGAAATAAATAATATGTGGTGTAACCATACAATGAATGTTATTTAGCATCCATGCTATACCATATGGATGAACTATGAAGTCATTATACTAAGAGAAAAAAAAGTCACCAAGGAACACATATTATATAATTCCATGCATTATGAAATATCCAGAATAAGCAAATATAGAGTCAGAAAGTACATTAGTGGTTACCTAAGCTTTGGAGGGCTGGGGGTTTGGAGGGTTATGCTTAAGATGTGCAGGTTTTCTTTTTGGAGTGATTAAAATATTCGAAAATTGATTTTTGTGATGGTTGCACAATTCTGTAAATATTTTAAAAGTTATTGAATTACACATGTTAAATAGGTTGATTGTGTAGTATGTGAATTATATCTCAGTAATGTTGTTTTAAAAAAAAGAAAGAAAAAACACAGTCTGAAGAGACAAAGCAATCATCATAACCAAACCCAGATATGACACAGATGTCGAAATGATCACACAATGAAATTAAAATAATTATGATAAATATGTTAAAGGTTATGTTGGAAAAGGTAGACAATATTTAAGACCAGATAGGCATCTTCAGCAGAGAGGTGTAAACTGTAAGAAAAAATCAAATGCAAATTCTAGATATCAAAACACAATAACAGAGATGGTGATTGTCTTTGACAATTTCATCAGCAGACTAAACACAGCCAAGGGAAGAATCAGTGAACTTGAAGACAGTTCAATAGAAATTATCCCAGCTGAAATATGAAAAAAAAAAAAAGAGTGAAAGAAAAAAATAAACAGAACACATCATTCAAGGTCCAATGGGTAATAGCATTAGGTCATGCTACTGCATCACTGGAGTCCCAGAAGTACAAGACAGAAAATGGGGCAGAGAAATATTTGAAGAAATATGGCTGAAAATGTTCCTAAATTAGAAACACAGCAAATAACAGATCAAAGAAACTCAGAGAGTATAAAGCAGGATTAATACCAAAATAGAAAAAACACACAAGTAGGCCTATCATATTCAAACTGCTGAACATCAAAGAAAAAGATAAAATCTTAGAGGCAGCCAGAGGAAAAAAAACAAATTACCTACAGAAAAATACAGCAGATGTATCATCAGATAATATACAAGGATGAAAACAATAGAGTGAAATCTTATAAGGACTGAATGAAGAAAAAACCCACATCTCACTCTAGAATTCTATACCCTTTAAAAGTAAAGGAAAAAACAAGCCTAGTCATACAATAAAAACAGGGGGAATTCATTGCCAGCACATAAGATAAGAAATGTTAAAGGAAGTTCTTCAGGAAGAAGGAATGTGATATAGATCAGAAACTTGGTTCTAAACAAAGGAAGTAAAATTGCTCTTCTTCTAGTTTCCTACAGTGGAATCCTGGATTATTGATTTTAGATCTTTTTTCTAACATATGCATTCAATGCTATAAATTTCCAAGTGCCACATTTGTTGCATCTGCCAACTTTGATAAGCTGTATTTTCACTTTCATTTAGTTGAAAATATTTTTTAAAATTTATCTTGAGAGTGTATCCTTGACTATGTGTTATTTAGAACTGTGTTGTTAATCTCCAGATATTTCTGAGTGTTTCAGCTACCTTCTGTTATCTACTTTAACTCCATTGGGACCTAGTTCTAGTACATTTTTTTGTTGATCCCTTAGTGTTTTCTACATAGATGACCATGTGGTTTGTGAATAAGAACAATTTTATATCTTTCTATCAAATACAGATGTCTTTTATATCTTGTGCTTGCCTACTGCATTCAGCTGGGAAACTGATGAAACTCACTGGGAAGCCACCAGAGGGGGGGTGCCTCTGGAAATGGCCAGGAAGTTACTTGCTGGGGCACCTGGGAGGTTCCCCTGGAAACCAGCTGGGATGCCCACTGAACTCGCTGCCTGTATGGGTGCCACTGAACCTTGCTGGGGGCTAAGGAACACTAAGTGTCTCACATTCTCACGGCTGCCACACAAAGCACGTTAGTCTGGAAGAGAAGCTCCTTCCCCATGCAGTGTCCCTCAGCACGGTCTATTGACAAGAGTTTAACATCATGCCACCTAGCAAAGGAGATAGATATGTTTACAGGGTCCAGCTCCAGGATCACACAGCAGGGCAATAATGCGTGTATTTGGAGCTAATAGCAATAAACTGAAAACTGGCACAGTCCATTCTTTGGTACTCAGCTTCCAAATGCATCCTTCTGTCCACATTTCAATTTTCATAAAACAACTCTATTTTTCCACCTAACAAAAGGAAAAAAGCCTCAACAGTCGTTGCACCCATTCTGGCTCGATACATTACTCCACAATTACTCCTCAAATTCAGTCAGTCTTACTAAATTTTCTGTTACCTAAAGACTAAATTGTAAAGTTAGGCTCCAACTGCTTGTATGTAAAATTACACTTGGAAGAAGACAGAAGAAGATTAGCATACGCGAACACCCACATGTATAACAGAGAGAAAATATGCAAAGCTTCTACTGGGCCCGGGCCCAAGGTCATAGCTGATATCTATGGCTTCCTTCTTTTGCTACCTATTTCTTTTTTTTTTTTGCCAAGGTTCTTTATCTAAAGGAGAAAACTTTTCTAGAGATTTCAGAAACAGTAGTAATGTTAATGACCTAATTCAAATTGACAACAGCATGACAATTAACATATAAAATTTCATATCTCTAAATGAAGCTTGAAACTAAGTGTCCCTGGATCAATTTATTGCTGGAAATAGCTATTATAGGAATAACAAGATACACTGATTCCAAAACTGAGATTTTTTTTCTTTGATTTTTCTTTTTTTTTTCCTACCTATTTCTTCCTTCACTTGCCCTCAGCCTAAACATACGCTGGTCAGGGGCCTTCACCTCATGCAAGGATGCAACTCTTCGCTTCTCGAGTTCAGGAACTGATTCTTTCTGAGTTCTATCTCCTTTTGTTTCTATGTTTCTGGAATTTTCCACATAAAGTCCTTCCTCCCGCCACTGTACATCACCCCATTTCTCCTCGCTAACCAGGCTCCATCACTCCAGCCAGGAGAGGTACCCCTTTTGCCTCCTGACGGGCTGGTGGCCTCTGGAGGCCCAAACGTCCACGTGAGGGTCTCCTCTCCTCTCAGGAGAACCTTTGTTACGCCCCTGGTGGAAGCCCTGCCCTCCTGCGACGGAAAACCTCAAAACCAGGCGGCTCCAACTGGCCAAAAGGGCAGCGAATGTTCCAAATGTGAGTCCCCGTCGCGAGCCCCGGAGAAAGCGCTCGCGGCGTTTGTAGAATCCTCACAGCTGCAAGAGGCTGGTCCACACTACGTCCTCCCGTGTTTCAAGGGGGCAAACCGAAACCGCGAGGGGCCAAAGGAACTTTCTCCAGGTCAGTCACAGCCAACTAGGGCCCAGCGAAGCTGACCCTACCACCTAGGCCCACCCCTACCTCTCCTCAGATGAAGCTCATCATCTTAATTACCTCCAGCCCTCCAATAGCATGGGCGGCGGGCTCTTTATCCCCAGGATACGCAGAGCTTCATCAACACCGTCACAAAACCAGCTCGTCGTGCACACACGTCCACTCCCCGGGCGGGACGCGAACCAGCGGTGACCCGTGCAGACTCTCCCGCCGCGCCTGCTTAGGAAGCACAGCCCAATGAGAGCCGCCCGCGGCGTTCGGCTCTGCGCAGGCGCAGCCGCTCGCTTCCGCCGGGGGGCGGGGACAGCGCCGGGGGGCGGGGACAGCGCCGCGGGCCTGTCACGTGAGCGCAGCCCCCCGCGCGTGTGCGCCTATGGAACGCGGGGGCCGAGGCGGTATGTCTCCGGACCGGGGCCTGGCCTCGGCGACACCGAGGCCGCGGCAGGGGCCCAGGCGGGGGCTCCCGGCCCCGGTACCGTCGGAGCCCGCCGCTTCCTGCTTTGTCTCTACGTGCTGGGATTCCTGGTGAGTGTGTGCGGGGCTGGGCGCGAAGTGCCGGCTGCGTCCGCGACCTGAAACCCGATCAAGGGTGCTTTTCTTTGCAGCGGTCTGCCTGGTGATGCCTCCCTACCTCTCAGTCCCGCTCTTGCCCCGTAACCGCCTTACCTCTGCACATGACCGCAAATGAGGCTTGCCCCTCGCGCCTGCACTGGGTCCAGTTCGCGCCCCCCAATCGCAGCCCCGCTGTTTAAGACGCTCCAGCACCAGCTTCAGTTGTGACTCGGTGACCCGAGTCGCGCTCGAGGGTGACCCTGGGTGTTAGATCCTGTGGCAAGTGCATCACCTGCACCCTGGACAGCAGGGGCGCACGGGGCAAGCTTGGGGAAGCCCAGCTGTGCAGTAGCTGCGGGAGCGGTAGGAACACACAGGCCCTTTTACCAGGCCGGGTGGGGAAGTTCCGTTGATCACCTCGCTTGGGCAGAATGAGGTACATTTTCCTTAGCGTTCCTGGTAGACTGGAATGCTTAAAAATGCAAATCACAGTGAATTATACACATCTGCCTTTCGACAAACTGTTTATATATTGCACAAGACAGGTTCGGTTTTGTTACGACTTGTGGTGCGCGTCCTGGTTTAGTAAGGACAATTATTAATTTCCCATGTAGAATGGAAAGATTAGAAAACTGAGTGTATGGTAGGGTAAGCCATCCAGCCAGCCAGCTGGCCCTCCATTTATTCATGGAATTTCTGAAAACCTGTTATGGGGTAGGGGTTATGGAGCTCCAGGCACTGTAATACACGTTCCCAACCGGGAAGACCTTGCAGTATTACTAACTGAGCTTGTGCTGGTAGTTCCTGTGCCATTATATGCGGGAACCCTACATCTGCCTCTTCACCCCTCTTTTCCCAAGTCTAGGCCTGGTTCAGTTGCCCTGGTTGTGAGCTAATCCGGGTTAGGGCAGCCTTGGGACAAGGACCCAGGAGGATTTCCTCTTGGCTGGGCCTGGGACTTTATCTTGAAGGCAAAAGGAGCTAGTCAGGTTGTGTCGATGGGAGAAGGCTGCCTTCTGAGGCCTTGAAGATGGTCCCCAAGGGCACTGGGTCCTGGCAAAGAGGAATTACTGTTTTCTGCCCAGATGCAGGTGAAGATCACAACTCCCCAGGCTGATGCCTGACTCGAGTTAGGATGCTGAGCTGTGCTTAGCTAGGAGAGGAGCGGGGGGACAGCCTCCTTCCCCATCCTCAGTGCAAGGTGTTCAACAGTCTGTCAAGTTTAATGTTGAGTTAGTAGCTGTTAAGACAACGATGGAAGCGTATTCATCAAATCCCTTAGACACAGAACCATGAGAGACCCACCCAGGGAGGGCAACGTTTGCACCAGGATCTGTGTCTCCAGTTACCATGGCGACCCCACCCCAGGCTCAGTGCTTGGGTTCAGAGCCTGGCTCTCCTTCTGATCCCATTTCTTTAATCTTAGTTCAGTCTCAGGATGTGGTGCCTCTTCAGCCTTCCAATCCAGTCACCCAGAATCCAGAACCGTCCACTCTGGGTGTTTCTTCAAATTTGGAAAGGGAGTTCTGTGTCATCCATGCTCTGGTAGGGGATGGGGACCACCCTAACTCAGATGGTACTGGAATCTGGCTCTGCCAGATGAAAAGGATTTGGACCCTTACCTGGAAAGTCCAGACCAGGGTTCAGAGAGTTTTGGAGACCAACATGACGAGAATGCAAAATAGTTTGAGATTTTAAAAATAAATTTGCAGATCATTCAGTATGGCCTTCCGATACAGATTTGAATATTCCAAGCTTCTCGTATGTTGGCTACATGCTGTGCACATGGCACAGTCTAATCTAGCAAGCCTGATGGAAAGTTTTCATAATTTTAATAATTAAAAAGAATCATTAGGTCTCTGATATCTTAAGGAGAAAATGTAAGATTTCCCAGAGTTAAAAGAGAATAGGGAATTTTTTAATGGAAAACGTTGTAAACAATTAAAATATATGCCACTTTGGGTATCCTTGAAGAATCTAAAGGCTCTTTGTTAGCTAACATCTAAGGAATATTATACATAATTTAGTTGTTATTTTTAATATACCTAGGGATATAAAGACCCCTAAGACTTTTGGGAAGATGCTTTCCAATTGGGAGAGGAAAGGAATAAGATTAAAGCATTTGTCAAAATGTTTTGTTTTTAGCTCTTATCTGTGTTTCCAGGTTTTAATTTGTTCAGGAAGGAAGACTAAGATGACCCTCTAGGTACTTTTTGATTAGCATCCTAAGGTGATGCCAAGAGCTATGATTGCGGTCCTTTCTTTCCTCCAGATACTCGGAGAGATTTAGATTCCATTGAATCAGCATTAGTCAGGTGATAATTCTTTTTAAAAGAAAAAAATAATCCGCGCTTCCCTGGTGGCACAGTGGCTGAGAATCTGCCTGCCAATGCAGGGGACACGGGTTCGAGCCCTGGTCTGGGAAGATCCCACATGCCGCGGAGCAACTGGGCCCGTGAGCCACAACTACTGAGCCTGCGCGTCTGGAGCCTGTGCTCCACAACAAGAGAGGCCATGACAGTGAGAGGCCCGCGCACCGCGATGAAGAGTGGCCCCCGCTCGCCACAACTAGAGAAAGCCCTCGCACAGAAACGAAGACCCAACACAGCCAAAAATAAATAAATAAATTTATTTAAAAAAAAATAATCCACTAATCAAGAAATATTTGGGTTCCTACCCTGAAAAGGGTCCTGAAACTTTAGAATGTATTCATCAGATATCACCGAGAGAGGTAGATGTTCCCCGAGAAAGGTTTAAGTGGTCCCCTCTCACCTGATTTCCTTATAAATGGTTATAAGCACATGACCAGTTGCCAGATTTGAAGTGCACTCAAAAGAGGGTGGTTTTGAAGAAGCTATGGCTTCAGAGGAAGGGAGAAGTTGCCTTTTATAGTCATGGAGAAGTCAATTTTAAAACAGAACTTCCTGAGTGGGAAGAGCTAGCAGCCAGCTAGAGAAAGATAATATTTTTCAGGCTTACTAAGTGTTAAAATAAGTCTATCATGAGTTGCTGTTTTCATATTTACCTCCTATAGATTTCAGCCTGACTACTTACAGCTTCCTCTCCCCTTCTCATTTAGAATAATCATTTGAAATAAATGACAAGTGGTACTGGGAATTTTTTTGGAAAAAAAAATCTTGTTGGACAATTGAGTTTCCTTTTCTGAAAAATCCAGAAAACTCAATAGCTAGCAGATGTATTTTGAGTCTTATAAATCGTATAAAACATCAGCAGGCTGATGGGGCAAAGCTGATAGTAAAGCTCAGAAGAAATTGGCTCAGAACCAGAGGAAATTTTAAGTAATCTTAAAATTGAAATAATGAGCCATGGTTCTGGTATTATAAATGTGTCAGCTATTTAAGGTCACTGGATATTAAGTCTATGGCCATCTAAAGCTGTAACCATGGAAAAGGGCCCCTAAGAAGCGTATTTGGAAGTTCGTGTTTCTGTTAGGTTAATGTGCAGCCACCAAGAGAAGGAAGCAAAGGATTAATTGTGGAAGAGAAAAGATATTTCTATTTAACCAGGATTACAGGAAAAGGAATTTATATAAAGAAAACTGTGTGTGTGCAAGATGTGTTTTTCCTCTCCTGAACCAGTTGTAGCAGGTAACCAAGTGACAGAGGAAGGAAAGCAAAACTTAAAGGAAAAAATGTCTTTCTACTAACTCAGAGTATTAGCCAAAACGATCAGTACTTACCCCAGAATTGAAGGAAAGAGGACACGTTTCCACTTCTGCCGTGTCAGACCTCTCTCAGCCATCATGTCTCTTAATGTTCATCCTGTTTCTACCAGGCAGGTACTGTTATCCCCATTTTTTACAGATGACAGCACGGAAGCTGGTAACATGAAATAACTTTCCAAGGGCACATGCTTAGTAAGTGATGGAGCTGGAATTGAAAACCTCTGAGCTCAGAGCCCATGCACCTTCTGTGCCTTAAGTGAAAAACAGCAGGCCATCCCCTAGTACCCCAGCCTTCTCTCTCCTTTCTGCTGTACTGAGACCTTCCCTTCAGGTCTTACCTCGTCAGGCTATAGACGGCACATGGGTCTCTTTCCTTGACTCCGGGAGGAATTTCACATTATTTAACAGGTGCTGCTTTGCTCAGAAATATGCATTATCCCTCCCTCTTTGCTCATTTCATTACTCCGCATTTTTTAAATTTGAGGAATGCATGTAGTACATGCTCCTTGAATATTAAGGATCAGTGACAAAGAAGCTAAAGTTAAAATGGATTCTCTGTCAGGGCGATCCAGGCATTTACAGGTGGCAACTGTTGTAACACATTGTATTTGGATTCCTTGATTCCTTGAACCTGATGAGTATAGCTTACTGTAGAATACAATTTTGAGTTGTTTGCTCAAAATTTTAGATACTGTGTTTTTTTTTTAATCGGTTTATAATTAGGATCACCACTTTAAAAGCACTCAGGCCTCAGTTTCCAATTTGCGTTAATGAGCGTTTTGTTGCTTAGGATTTGTTTGGTGTAAGCATGGTCGTCCCTTTACTGAGCCTTCATGTCAAGTCTCTTGGAGCGAGTCCAACAGTTGCTGGAATAGTAGGTGAGCAATCCTGCACATTTTCAGAGCACTGATTTTCAACCCCCCTGAACTGAGTACCTGAAAACACATCAGTCTTTTAGCTAAGTAATATCCAACGGTGAACTGAAAAGGGGATAAAATGAATTTTCAGACTATTTCAAAGTACGACCGTGGAGCAAATGTAGTTCATCTTTTCCTAGACTACGTATGTTCGGAGAGGTTTCTGGATATAGCGTCACCCCCGTGCCCCAGGCCACCTGTGATGTCACAGGTACTTACTGAGCCTCTCTAACCAGGGAGCTGGTTAGGCATGGACTCCTGCCTGCGGGAACCCGTAGCCTAATGTTATAGTCATGGAGAAGTCATGACTTCTCGCCTCACGCAGGGTGAGAAGGACGCTCTCAAGGTCCCTAAGGGTGACCTTTGCCTCTAGTCTCTCTCCTGCTCTCCCTCAATTTTATTCTGAAGGCCTTTTACTAAAAATTGTATTACTTTACTCTTCCATCTGAAAAATTATTATGGGGTAATTTACTTTTTAAAAATGGTCTTTTTTTCCCTAATGTTTTTCTGTTCATTTCATCCAGTTTTGCGATGGTTCCAGCTGATTTTATGGATGTTACTTATGTTTTTTATAGGCTCCTCCTATGGCGTTTTGCAGTTCTTTTCCGGCACATTGGTGGTAAGTCCTCTTCCACCTGGCAACACATCTTGAAAGTATAACCCTACGCCTCTGAGGCCACCCATCATGGCTGTAGTGAAATAAGGGTTTGAGGTTTACCAAAAAGGAAGTGTGCAGATGGTGAGGACTTGCAGTGCCCTTAGATCAAGAAGGATCCCTCGGTCATCTCTCTCCCTCAGTTGACCTCTGAGAAGACATAGGCCTGAAGAGATGGCATGGCTGGATCTGAAAGGACCTCGCTGAGTCAGAATGAGAGCCTGCTTTTTAAACTGTAACATGTTTTTCCCATGATTCCCTGCCAACTTTTTACTAGGAGAAAAGAATGTAAACAGAAGTTATTACCAGTTTTGTTTGTTTCAATTAATTGACAATCATCAAATCCATTCAGATCTTAGGATTCTATTTGAAGTTGGGCCTTTTTGAACTACATGGCTTATCAATTATAAAACTTAAGTGTGTAGACAGAGGAGCTACTGGGAGTGGTGGGTTGTACACCGACCACAGGGGATAGAAAGACCCAGAGCTGATCTCGCCACTGCCACTTCTGACCATGCAGTAGTTTGCAGTTCAGAACCTTTCACTGATGTGCCCCTTCTTTCCTGCCCCTGTGTGCCCTCCACTGCACCATGCTGGTCCTGAGGCCTCGGCGTCCAGTGATTCGTGTGCTACAAACAGAATGGTCAGTTTAGTCCCAGGGATTGATCAGCTGTGACCTTGGTCTAAATAGCTGGTCTCACAGTGAGTGAACACCATGTACATACAACACTATGTTTCCCAAGAGTGGCTCATGTGTAAAATATATTTTATTATTTGTTTTTGTTAATGAATTTATTTGTTTATTTTTGGCTGCGTTGGGTCTTCGTTGCTGCGCGTGGGCTTTCTCTAGTTGCGGCGAGCGGGGGCTACTCTTCATTGTGGTGCACGGGCTTCTCATTGTGGTGGCTTCTCTTGCTGCGGAGCACGGGCTCTAGGCGCGTGGGCTTCAGTAGTTGTGGCACGAGCACTCAGTAGTTGTGGCTCGGGGGCTCTAGAGCGCAGGCTCAGTAGTTGTGGCACATGGGCTTAGTTGCTCCGTGGCATGTGGGATCTTCCCAGACCAGGGCTCGAACCCGTGTCCCCTGCATTGGCAGGCGGATTCTCAACCACTGCGCCACCAGGGAAGCCCCTGAAACTACTTTAATACTCTTAAAAATTCTTCTTTCACAAATTCCAGCTCTCATGACCCCATTTAGTACAAATGAGAATGGTTTTGATGTATAAATATAAAAGTTGGAATTTCTGGGGCTTTCCTAGTTTCATGTGATGTATTATTTTCTCCATAGTGATTAATTAAACATTTCCATGTAATTTAATATTTTAAACTTCTGTATGACATTTCACAGAAACCAGGAGAAGCGCTCCTTTGTCAGCATACACACATAAAATTTCTTTTTGGCAGATACTGTAACTGGAGGCCTCATTTAAATTAGAAATTTAAGTAGAAAAAAAGCCTCGTTTAAATTAGAAATTCAGTTACCACTCACTCGTACTTATGACTCAGCAGGACCCAATGAAATAAAAAAGGGGAAAACCATTTGAATATTTAATTCAAAGTATTTCGTTACAGAAGTGAAAATCAGAAAAGTCACCACCAGTATGTCCAGCATTAAGTCTGCTGGGCATCTCACGGAGGGATTTTCTCCACCCTACAATACGAGGATGACGGGTCCCCATAAAACCTCTGTGACAGACTGAAAGGTCCCGAGCCATCCAAAAGAATCAATACGCCATGCGGGTTGAAACGTGACCGTCCATTTACAGTAGCTTGGTTAACTCTGTACACAGAAAAACTCATTCCCTGACCAGACCGGTATGAGAACTGACCCACAGTTTATTGACTATTCTTAGAGGTAGTCAAGTAGAATTTTATTTGAAAAAAAATTGTAGAAAACTAGAAATATAAAAGGGATTGGAAAATGATGTGCCAGCAGAACACTGAGAACACTCAACAACTAACTAACCATGTGGGTATCTGGCCACCATCTGCTGACCGACCGTCTGAGGGTGTCAGCCACGTGGGAAGTGAATGACATTGGGAAAAATTCCAAAGGGGGCTGTCATTTCTTGTCATTTCTCGTGGATGAGAGCTATGGTCCCTGCCAGGCAGCAGTTACCAGCTGGGGCTCTCACTTGCATTGCAGGTAGGCTGAAGAAAGGACCTGGTTAAAATGTGGGATATAAAATACCAGCAAGCTGGGACTTCCCTGGCAGTCCGGTGGTTAAGACTTTGCCTTCCAATGCAGGGTGTGTGGGCTCAATCCCTGGTCATGGCTTGCCACCAAAAAACCAAAATATAAAACAGAAGCAATATTGTAACAAATTCAATAAAGACTTTAAAAAAAAAATGGTTCACATCAAAAAAAAAAAATCTTAAAAAAAAAAAAACCAGAAAACTACCCATTTTGCTCTAAAAGTGGAGAAAAAAAAATGAACCAGAAAACCCCAGATCGCCAGACAGTTCTGATTCATGAGCCTGACTTGTTCAAGCTGATGGAGGGAATCAATATTCAGTGTTCAGGCCTCAACGTAATGTCACAGCTACTTCAACTGCACAAAGAAACCTTTCAATCACTCTTGAAAGAGTAAAGTATGCACTTGGAACTCATAAAATATTATAGTTCTCATACTTGTTTGTGAAATGCCAGTTTTAACATAAACATGATTTGGGCAATGCAGCAGATGCAAAATGTGCTGAGACATGTAATAAATAACTGCTTCTCGCTTCTTATATAAACAAACATGCCCCCCCCCCGCCCGCCAGGTAAAACGGTACACCCCGACTCCAAAGCTTAGCAAAAGCCGAAGGGAATTTCACCCTGAAAGTTTGGAGGCATATACAGCAAACACATGTTTCTAAAAAGTGTCAGACTTTGGGGCCAATTTCTAATCGTTTGCTGACAACATAGCTGCTCCCAACAATCGGCCTTAGCATCACATATAAAGAAATAAGCCCTGACTTTGTAAGTAGTTCAAATCAATTTTTTTTACAACAAACATTAAAGACCCATCAAAATTCCCCAGTCACACTGGAACTTTGGCCGGATCAAGTGTTGTTTGAAACAAGGGAATCATTTACAAGGGCAGGATGTTTCTGTACTGCAGAAATTTAGATTGTTGTGACATTTAGTTAAAGGGTTTCAACTCCATACCCTCTCCTCCTGTAGTGTCTAGAAATTAATAATTTCATAAAAAGAAGGTACAGAGAAAAAACTAAAGTCAAATTTCTTTTTCATCTATTTTATCATTCCACAGATAAGGAAAAATTTAAACTGATAATAAAGATAAAATGACATAAGTGTTCCTTTTTAGAAATTTACACAACGTCATCCAAGTGTTTTACCTGACTTTTAATTGGTGAAAGCTGAATTTGGTCTACGTGCTTAACAAGAATGTTTATCATAATAAACATTTCCATGTTTCTCTCCTTCCGTTCCAGAACGTTACACTCCTTCTAATATTTATTAATCTAGGACACCAAGAAAAATCAGGAAATTCATTTTTAAGATCATTTTACATTTCAACCTTCCTTTTCAGATTTCATAAACTGTAACTTAGTCTTCAAACTCTCAAGAATATACATCACATCTCTTGATAAATCGTAGTCCTATAATGAAAATTCTAAATTAAAAGCTTTAATTTATTTCCAGCAGATGAAACACATATATATTTTTTTATATATAAATATTTCCATTTAAAATCAAGAATTTTGGCACAGGGTCCTAAACTTGTAGTTTTCAAATTATGTCTACATTGCTTTCCACTGATCAACCTGGGAGAGTTTGGGAAAGAAATTGTGCACTTTTTGAACTTGTACCTTGTGTGTTTACCCTTCCCTCTGTCTCATGCCCAACAATCTAGCAGTATTCCAAGATTTTAGAATATGAGAAAAAAAGGTAGAAGATTTACTTCACGTTGGTGGAGGAAGAAGGAAGGGATAAGATTTACGGCTGAGGATTTCTAAGTACCGGATCTTTTTGTTTAATTTATTCATATTTTTGCAGCAATTGTATGTGGTCACTTGTCTCCTTTGCTGTATCTCCAGTGTGAATCCAAGGGACTACATGAGTGGCTTCATCTCATATCTAAACCCAGAAATTTTGAGTCTTGTTCTAGTCAAGTTTTAAAGAGGGGATTTTTCTGGGAAAAGTGACAGGCCAATAAAATCTATAGTCTGAGAGATTCCAATATTAATCTTTAATGATTATGTTCCACTTCTTGTCTTTCTGCTGTACTTTTAAAAAGTACTCAGTACTCAGTAGAATTCATTTTTAGATGAAGAATTTGAGCTACTACTTTCTTGAGGGGGGGAGAGGTAACAAATTACAGACTAGTGCAAAAAAAAGAGAACTCCCACATTCTCCAAAGTGCTTCCTGCATAAAATTCAAAACCTGAATTCTCACCAATTTGTTAAACATTGGAATATTGTTTATCCCTACTTTTATCCTTGTCTGCTTGGAGCCTCTGTCCTGGATTCAAAGTTCTAGAATGTGCTACAGAAAAGGTGTAAAGCAGGTGGCTGCAGGTGGGCGTGACGGGGGATCTCCTGCGTCTTCCTCCCAGTATTGCACAATATAAAACCCGGCAGGCCAGCTGTGCAGGCGCTGCCCTGTCATCTCCACACCCACCACGTGAGGCCAGACTTCATCGCAAGCTGGCTCTGAGTCTGGCATACAGCATAAGCTGGATTCACCCACACAGCCCTTCTCTTTGTACCATTTAAACACGACGGGGAGATGGAATCTAGATGTCTGTCACCCAAAACGACATCAACGAGGTCAAATGAGGAACGAATTGCAAACCAGCTGGCTCTCATCGTTTCATAGGCGCTGCAGTCCGGGGGCCAGGCCACGAGGTTCTGTCTAGACGCTCCGGCTGTTGCCGTCCTCAGGGGTCTCCGCTCCGTGCTGTGCTTTTCCTTAACTGGCATCAGCTCAGGATCAGGAAACACCACCCCGAGCTGATGGCCCCCCATCCTCTAGGAGCTGCCCTGGATGCCACAGAAAGGTGTTCTGAGTATTTTTAGTGCCGTTCACTGAAAAACTAATTACAGATATACATATTTTTTCATAAATAAAATCTGAGGCATATATGTATATATTAAAACTTTCACCAGCAAGGGTGTGTTAAAAATTTCAAGTTCTGTCCTTCAAGCTCAGTACAGGCACACGTGGCTTTTTTTTCTTCAGGCTTGCAAAGGATACAACTGCTAGCAACAGGTCATATGAGACATTTTATGGGGCTTCTGTTTCTTTGATTTTCTTCTCCTTGGGATAAGCATTCGCCCCGTGGATCAAAGGCATGGCTCTACCACCCAAGGACAGTATTTAGATGCACAGAGGGTTGGAAGTGGATTCCCTTGCTGTGTCAGGTTGCTGAGTAACCAGCCACAGCTGGGCAGCGCCGGTCCCCCCGGGTCTGCTCTGGCCATTTCCATTAAGGCTTCTCACTCCCGAATCGACCTTTCCGGTTTCCAGGTTCTGATGCCCTTCGGACCAGCCTAGGTGGCGCCTTGGGTCGGACGCCTTCGTTCATACGGTCGCCCCGCACGGAGCCAAAGTGGCCTTTGGAGAGGAGGGGCTGGCAGAGCACACCTGGGGCCTGGGGGCCCCCCTCTTTGCTGTGGGCAGCTGGGGAGCTGTAGGGCTGCCCTGGCCCGGAATCAGCGCCTACCTCGTTCTTCCATTCCATTTTACAGGCCTGGGGGGCTTTCTTTGAGAACTGTTCTGGCAAGAAGCGCCTGGCTCGGGGCTGCAGGTTGAGGACGGTGGTCCCGACGTCTGGGTCTGAGTCACTGCTGTTGCCACCTGCCAGGGAGCAAAAGAACGACAGCGTGGGCGGGCCTTTTAGGGAGAAGGTGTGACAGGCGACTGGCCAATACATTCGTGGGTCCGGCACCTGCTGTGCCCTCGCTGGAGCTCTGGGGCTCGGGCAGGGAGGCCAGAGGGCGCACCCCGACTCCGGCTGAGTCCTGGGCACGTGCATAAGTCCCGTGAGCACGGGTGTCCACAGGTGTGTACTCTTGCTAATTCTGAAGAGCTTCCCATGTGCCAGCCACTGTCCTAAGCACTTTTAAATGCATTAATCTACTGAATAATCACCCACTTTACATATGAAGTAAATGAGGTTCAAAAGATATTAGTAAGGGGTGGAGCTGGATGTCAAACTGAGACCACCTGGTGGCAGCTGTGCGCTCACCTGCCCCATCCGAACGGCCCCAGGGGGCTCAGTTCAGTGTCTGGCACACAGTAAACAGATCAATAATTAGCTGCTATTATGAAGATTCTTGTCTTGATCTAGGATGTACAATCTCATGCACAGCTTTATTTCCTTTATATTTTCATAAAATGGTCAAAACACCAATATGGCTTTCAATCTACATAAAGATTACCATCAAATGAAGAGGTATTAGCCGTCATGTCAAAGCTTTAATAATTACAGCCAGAAGTCAATTATATAGTTGCCTTTATGAAAATATATTAAAATTATTATGAACATTTAAGTTAGAAATGTTGTAAGAATTACAGAATTAAATTTAAACCTTTGAAGATTGACAACTTACTATTTACCTGTTCACCAACCACACATGGTGACATCTGCTTTTGCTATATCGAATAGAATCAAATAACTGATTGAATTACGTATAACGTGCACAGAACTCCATTCCAAAAGGATGCAACACTAATTAAAGGTCACCAAATTATTATTATAGATTTGCAAACGACTGAACTCATTGTCCTTAAAAAAGAAGGAAAATTTTTCTATTTTATAAACACTAATAAATAAGTTTAAAGTCTTTTTGCTCCAACTGTATTCAATACCTGCATTAGAAATATTCTTTTTCTTTTGTAGCTTTTCTGGAAGCTTTGTATTTTTTGGTAAGGATAAATATCGGGAGGTTGAGGTGGAAGCCTGTAAAAAAAAAAATAGAAAACCTTATTTAGATGACACACATGTCATTTATTGTATGTTACAGGCTTAGAATTCTATGTCAAACCTAACGTTGGTGTTAAAAATTAAAATTTTAGCTCTGGATTCCAAAACTACTGGGTGAGGAGCTGTAGGGATGGGGAGTAAATTTCCAAGTAATAGTCATTTTATTTAAAATAGGTAAAACCTCTCCTAAAATATCATGGAAATCAATACTACTAAGGAAAACAGAAATAAAGTGGGACCCTTAGGAACAAGGTATGAAAACCACCGGCTTTTCTTAAAGAAAAGCTACAGAAATACCCACTTATAAAAGCATTACTAAAAAAGACTTAGAAGCTACATGGATAGGGAGGAAGATATATGAAAAATGTAGCATGTTTAAGTTGTATTTACTTTCACAAATCTTGAAAATGACAGAACAAAGTGTTACTATAGCTAACTTGCTGGCATTTCCAAAGCCACAGTCTCTAGTTTCTTTAACTTTTAATCGATGCTGCCACATTTCACATGTAAAAAAAAAATAATATTGGGCTTCCCTGGTGGCGCAGTGGTTGAGAATCTGCCTGCCAATGCAAGGGACACAGGTTCGAGCCCTGGTCTGGGAAGATCCCACATGCCGCGGAGCGACTGGGCCCGTGAGCCACAATTGCTGAGCCTGTGCGTCTGGAGCCTGTGCTCCGCAACAAGAGAGGCCGCGACGGTGAGAGGCCCGCGCACTGCGATGAAGAGTGGCCCCCACTTGCCGCAACTAGAGAAGGCCCTGGCACAGAAACGAAGACCCAACACAGCCATAAATAAATAAATAAATAAATAATTTTTAAAAAATAATAATAATAATATTGTTCACACATAACCGTTTTGGTCTCTGACAACTCAGTATAGAACATTATTGAGAATGAGATGCACTGCCTGCTATGTTCAATCAATCAATCAGAATATCCTTTTAAAGTGGCTTCCTTATCTATGGCAATGCCTTGGACCAAGTAGAATGCTGAGCACGTAGCATCTGAAATGCCCCTGACGTGCGCGCGCGCACACACACACACACACACACACACACACACACACGGCCTCCTAGAAGTTTCCACACATGCACACACAGCAGCCCCCCTTCAGGCTGCACCCTCTCCCTGGAAAGGTCAAACAAGACTCTCCAAATGAAGCCTGGCCCTTCCATTCAGTTTAAAACTGTACCCTGTAGGACCCTTCCCCATCCTCCCAATCTCCTTCCTCAGCCCGTTTAGGTTTATTTTTTCCACAGCACTTACTGCATCTAACATAACAGATAATTTTCTTATTCTGTCCATTCCTGATGGCCTTCTCCCCCACTAGAATGTGAATTCCACAGGGGAAAAGAGCTTTGTCATTTTGTTCACCAACGTATTCCAAGTGCCTAGACAGTGTCTGGAACGTGATAGGTGTCCAAGCAACGTCTGGAAAGACGTGATGATGAACTCCATCCCAGGATGCCTGTGAATCAGCCCCCCAAGGCCGTCCTGGGCTTTGCTGTTGGAAGCCTTCTGCGTCCCAGAGCCACGAAGCCCCCTTACCCTGTGTTCCCGATTCAAGCTGCTGTCCTTCCGGATGCTTTCCCGAAGGCTGTGCCTTCGACGGATCAGGATCTCCTTGGCTTGCCTCTCACTCGTGTCGGCCGTCAGATTGTGTCGGTTGTAGGACAAAGTCTGAAATGAAAACACAAGCAACATTTTACAAGAACGATGATCACTGCCCGGAAATTCCAAAACTTTACTACATTTCTTTGGCTTTGCACCTCTGATAGGTACTTAACAATGAACGTGCAGAGGGAAAAAACAAGAAGTATAGAAGTTAACATTCTTTCAAATTTTGAACGAATTCATGTTCTACCAAATCTCGATTTCAGGGTAACAGTGGTAGTAATTTCAAGTTATTTGTAGAGCTATATGATATATGGGTGTCACAGAAACCCTTAGAACTAGGCTGGGCACAGAAGTGCTCAATTGATATTACCTACTGTTATTAGCTATGATGAAGATAGTGATGGTGGTGGTCTTGTCTAAATGTGTCAGAGCAGGAGCTGTATTGTATTCATTTGTATCTTCTGCAGGGAATATAGTGCTTTGTTCTATTCATAGATATATTCAATACATATATCCACACATGTATTCAATAACTATGTATTTGATTCAACCAATAAAATCCTCTACTTAAGAAAAAAGAATTCATGTTCTAATAAAAGTCGGTGAATACTTTTTTTTTCATTGAAAAGTGTGATCTTTATAAATGAGAAAACGATCGAATTCATCAAGCACCTTCGACTACCTTGAAGTACCCTGTCTGTATTTACCCATCAGTAGTGGCTGGGGAAAAACACAAGTCAACTTATACCTTCCCTATTGAATAGTAATTGCTAGTATAAAAACCAACCACTTTGGGCCACTTGGTGGCGCCATGACCCTCTATTAAGTCAAGAACATTTCTTTTCAAATTGAGAAAAGCTGCTGGCTCCGTCAGTAATGATCATGTCCTGGTATTTGAAGCCATACAATTTATAAACGAGGGTTGTCCAGGGCATAATATTTTTAGTTTTATGAGCTCTAGAGAAATCCACTTCCTAAAATAAACTGTATTTAGGAATTAAATTCATTTTCTGATAGAAATAACGTGTACTTCTCGGGAATATCCTTATCCCCAGAACTATATCAGACCTAGCAGAGATAAACAGAGGTAACACAGAACAGCACTCAATTCCTGCCTTGAGGAACTGGCTATCTAGTTGGGCACTGAAAGCTAACAAAATAATACTAAATCATGAAAGGAAGTACTAAAACTACGTGGCATGTAGGAGCTCTAAGTGCTATCCCATTCAAAGACAGGTCTGGGAACAACATAGAGGGGGTTGGGGAAACCCTAAAAATCGGAGAATATGGATGGACTGACAGAAAGGAGTGGGACATTCCAAGTGGAGATGCAGGGGAAAGCAACACAGTCCAAGGAATGAATTCAGACCTGTCCTCCGTGGGTACCTGGGTGGGTGAGGGAGAGGTAGAAGGGGGAACTTGAAAATAGATCCCGAAGGCTGAAAGAACAGTTAGTTTAGCCTGAAAGCCACGACTGCTGTGGCTCATTTTCAATAGGAGGACGCTGCGTTAAAAGGGGCTTGAGGAAAAGAATGGAGCAGCCGTAATGTCGGATGGAAGGGGATGGTCTGCGGGGAGGCCAGCTAAGAAGCCACAGAAATGACCCTGATGTGAGTGACTGGGACCCCTGACAACTGCTGTGTCCCTGTGCCACTTCACCTCACTGTGCCTCAGTTTCTTCATCTGTAAAATGGAGACAATAACAACACCACTTGTTAGAGGATTAAAAGAGGTAATACACGCGATGCAGAGAAATGGGGCTTGGCAAACTGTATGCACTAAGCGTTAACTGTATTATTAGCAAACTATGAGAACGAGGTGTTAAAAATGGAAATGGTTTGAAGAGAGTGACTCAGAAGATACAGGAAAGGAAGAAACGATCGCACTTTATGAACAACAAAGAAGGTTAAATACATTTTTAAAAGGCTTCTAAGCAATAAAGCTATTTCATTAAAAAAGCTATTTCATTAAAAAAGTTTTAAAAGAGCAATCAATTGCTTTCTTCACCATTAGATAACACACTTTTTTTTTTTTTTTTTAATCTCCAAGCCTTTGGTAGCAGAACTCCCAGCTCCCTGGGCCTCCAGCCTAGAGCCTTGACCAAGATGTCTGGGAGGAGAGCAGTACCCTAAAAGGACAGACCCTGGGGTGGGTCTGAGGGAAGGAAGTGTCTGGTGTGGGACCTGCTGAGGGTGCATGATGGTGGGACAACGGCCACTGTAATTGGATAGCATCTAATCTGAAGGCATGTTTTTAGCCAAAGGCAGATACATATTTTGCTAAATAAATTATTCTTACTCGCTGACGGATCTGATAGAGATTTCTTGATAATATTTCTCGAATTTCATCCATTTCGCCAGGTGTGAGCTTCCTTATTTTTTCTTCACGACAGTCACTGTGAAAGTTTAGAAAAAAATATTTTACTATTCAACATGTATCAAATTCATCAATTTTCTTTCTCAGAGATATAACATCATCATTGAAGGAGAAGAATCTTGGGACTTCCCTGGTGGCGCAGTGGTTAAGAATCTGCCTGCCAATGCAGGGGACACGGGTTCGAGCCCTGGTCCAGGAAGATCCCACGTGCCGCGGAGAAACTAAGCCCATGCACCACAACTACTGAGCCTGAGTTCTAGAGCTCACAAGCCACAACTACTGAGCCCACGCGCCTAGAGCCCGTGCTCTGCAACAAGAGAAGCCACCACAATGAGAAGCCCATGCACCACAAGGAAGAGTAGCCCCCGCTCACTGCAACTAGAGAAAGCCCACATGCAGCAATGAAGACCCAACGCAGCCAAAAATAAAATATTAACTAATTAATTTAGAAAAAAAAGAAGAATCTTAAAGAATAACATTTAGGAATTATTCAATATTTTTAAATAATTCAAAAATCTAAAACATTGATTTCAGTGTCAAAATCATTCATACAAGTTTAATCATGCACAAGTTTTTTCAGGGTCTATTCATGCAATTATTTAAGGAGGAAAGACCAGAGTAGCTTGCAATGCTATCACTTTATTATTTCTAATACTCCATAAATTAATATAGGATGCTTTTTCCAACAAAAACTTTAGCTGCATTTTGCTATTATGGCCTATTCTTTTAAATACCTCATTAGAAACATTTACAAAGACACCATTTATAATATGTATGTACATACAATTGATCCTCATTATTCAGGGATTCCGTATTTGCAAGCTCAACTACTTGCTAAAATTTATAAACACATTATCAGTACTCATCGCACTGTCCCAGTCATTCACAGACATGTGCAAAGTGGAGAAAAACTTGAGTCGTTGGGCATGCATGTTCCCAAATGAGGCCAAACTCATCTGCCTCCTTGTCTCAGCTCTCATGCTGTAAAAAAAAATTCCTTTTCACAGTCTATTTAGTGCCATGTTTTTCACATTTTTGTGCTTTTTATTGGTGATCTTGCTGTTCTAAATGGTCCCCAAGTATAGCTCTGAAGTGCTGTCTAGTGTTCCTAAGCACAAGAAGTTCCTAAGTCTTAATTCTACTTTTTCTGAAGGATATTTTAGCAGGATATGGAGCTCTAGGTTCAGTTACATTTTTTCAGAATTTTTGAAGCTATCAATGGTGTCCACTGGTTTTGCTGAAAAATCAGTTGCCAGGTTTCTTTTCTCTTTTGAAGAAAGTAAGTCTCTTTTTCCCTCTGAGTATGTTTAAGATTTTCTCTTTGTATTTTTTACTTTTAGCGGTGTTACTAGCATGTATCTCATTTGGTTCTCTCCTCATCTAATCTGCTTGGGGTTTTCACAGTTCATATCCTTTATCTATTTGGGGAAATTCTCAGTCATTATCTCTTAAAATATTGCTTCTACCTTTCTCTCTCATCTCCTTCTGGAACTTTTCACTATATATATATGAAACTATCCCATATATTTCTCACTTTCTTTTTCATCTTTTTTTCACTCTGTTCTTCATTCTGGTTATTTCCTTCTGTCCTATCTTCCAATTAATCACTTCTCTCTTCAGCTGTGTCTAATCTGTTTTTATACTTATCAAATGAGATCCTAAATTTAGTTATTTTTAGCTCAAATATTCCACTTAGATATTTTTTGTTTATATAATCTCCATGAGGATGCCAAAAGTGTCAATGCCATTTTCTTTCCTTAAACGTGTTATTATTTCTATTTTAAAGTCACTGTCTGATGAATCAATTATCTGAATCCCCTTTGTGCCTATTATTACTCTATGTTTTGTTGATCTTTTTCTCAATGTTTTCAGTCACATTTCCTTGTCTACTCATATGCTTGGTTATTTTGGATTGAGTGCTAGACGTTATATATAAAAAAAATCATGGAGATAGTTTAACGCTCTTTACAATATTATTTCCTCCAGAGAAGATTTAAATTTACTTCTCTTGAGCAGCTGAGATAGAGGCAATCTCAGTCTCTGATGATTTAAACAATCATGAATTGAGATACTTCTAGGCTGGACTTCTTTCCTTTGAGGGTTAAGGTGTAGGGTTTTGAAGGAAAAACCTATAGCTGAGTACATACAAATGCTCCTCCTTCTTCGTAGGTTCTGAATTCCCATTTTATTCTCTAAGACCAATTAGTCTGTCAAAACCTCTGTTTTAGCTTTTTAGAGTCTCAGATACATTCTCTGTATTCCAGAGAGAAAACACCAACAAATACCAGTTCTATCCTCTAGAACTTCCCTCTTTTTTGAATCTTGGCCAAGAAACCCTTCCTCACTGTAAGGGTACTCTCCAGCTTTCAAGCAGATATTTAAAATATATTTTGGGCAAAACATATTTTGTCCTTTTTTCTCTAGTTTTCTCAGAAGGTAGTTGGTCTGGCCCTCAGTTCATTATTGCCAGAAATATGATTTCCTATTGCCTCCCTTTTTTGCTTCTACCTTCCTCTAAAGAAAACATTTCAGGAGAGATGGAATGGTCAATATGGCAATCATTTACCCAACTATGTAGCTATCCATTAATTTTGTTACCTACTTTCCCTAACCCTAAAACGTTTGCCTTTACTGGCTTCTACCACTGGTTTCAAAATGAACTGTGAACAGAGGTAAAAGTGAGATTTCCTTCTTCTATGACCACAAAGGCAATGGCTCCTTTTTGAGAAGCTGGACAGTTGAATTATTCCTTGCTGCAAGCACAAAAGGAACAGTGCATAAGAAAGATCATAAATTGTAAAGCTAGAGTAAACTTTAGGATCAAGTCTAGCCCCATTTTCTACTTGAAGAAACTCAGCATCAGGGAAACAGATGGACCAGCTTAAGGTCACACAATGAGTTATTTGCAGAGCTGGGACTATAAATCAGTCATTCTGCTCAAGCACCACTATTTCCAATTCAGTATAATGCCTTTATTTCTGAGCCATCCTGACCACTACCTTCTTTTTATTCTTGATTGTGTAAACTACCACAATTTTTACAGGGGACTATAGTCCTAGTAAAAATCACAGTTTATATAGTTGGGTGTGATTTGTAGCTTCCTCTCTCGTTTCAACCCTCCCATAGATAGCATTTGATTTAGGTGACATTTAGCTTAAATGAGCTTCAGGCTCATCAGTGAAAGAAGAAATCAGCGGAACCTGTAATCTGTCATTTTTGTATAGAGGAGGAATGACGCTTACATGATAAACTTGTTTGCTAATTTGCTAACAGTATTTACTGTTCTGCTATAGATTTGCTATAAGAGTCTGCTGTAAGACTTTAAGTCACTTTACATTCTGGGTCTTCATTTCCTCATTTTTAAAATTAGGGAGATAGACTAGGTCAATGCATCTCAATCCTGGATGCATATTAGAAACTTCCATAAGTTTATTATATACTTATAAATAAACCTATACCTGGGCCTCAACACCAGAGATCCTGATTTTATTGGTCTGGGGGGGGCGCGGCCAGGCATACGTGTTATTTAAATGCTCCTACAGTATTTCTAATGTACAGCGTGGGTTGAGAACCACGGCACGAGATGATCACTGATGTTCTTTCCAAGACTTAAACTATGACCCTGCAAATAATCCATGAGGAAATAGCTTTGTAGTTACATGCATATTTATAATTGCAAATTATAACACACCTTAAAATATTCCATTTCAAAATGTGTGCTAAAGAGGCTTTACTTTCAGAACACATTGAATGGTCCAAAGCAAATATCATAAAGGCATAATCATCCTAAATAAGACAAAGTACTTTCTGACTAGTCCACTCTGTAATAACACAACGTGGTGTGATGTGACGTGACAGGACATAACATAATGGACACATTTCCAGGCTTTCACGTTTTAACCAGGATCTTGTTCTGCTGTGAGGTCTTAAGGAATCATGTTAGGAAATAAGTCAAATTTGTTATTATTACTGGTTTCACAAAACTATAAAGACATACTTAGTAATACTAACTTTCATTTGCAAAACAGGACTTACTTCAGAGATGCAAAAGAAGGGACAGTACTTATCATTCCCGTCTCTGCCATCTCAATGGCATGTTTTATTTCAAGCTTTTTATATAAAGACACAATGCTTGACTTGGGTTGGTTCTCCCGAATCAAAAGCCTCCGCAGGTACTTGTCATCAAATTTCTTAAACCTAGAAATAAAGAAAAGCAAAGCTTCGGTTAATTAACATGCCACGGATTAAGAAGAAAAAGCTGGTTTTACCAATAAAATCATTTCCACTACTCCCAGGGAAGAAAATTAGTAGCAGTGTTTAGTTAGTCTGATCATTATATTTATTTTTATATGTGCAGACCTGAATATATATGTATATGTAGAGCACATACTAGTATATTTCTGTATATAGCCACAACATACATATATCTAATATTCACTAATTATAGATTAAAATGCAGATATTTCTACATTTCCTATGTCTCTGCGTCCCCCTTCAGCAAAATTATTCAAAAATGTTGTTAATACTCCCTTTCTCCAATTGCTCTCCTCTGATTCTCTCTTGAACATTCACAGGTCAGGCTTTTGCCTCTAACTGCCCATTGAAGCTACTCATATGAGGTCATCAGTGACGCCCACGAAATAAATCCAGTGGTCAACTCCTAGTCCTCACCTTTCCTGACCTCTCCTGCTTAAAACAGTGTCTTCCAGGACACCACACTCCCCTGGGTTCCCTCCTACCACCTTCTCAGCCTCTTGCGTTGGTTCTTTTCCTTCTTTCCATCCTCTCATGTAGGAGTGGGTTCAGGCCTGGTCCCCTTCTCCACCTGCACTCGCTCTCCTGTCTTGTCCAGCCTCGTGGATTTTAATAGCATCTCTATACCCAAAACTCCCAAATTTGTGTCTGCAGCTCCAACCTCTCTCCCAAACCCCAGAAATGAGTGTCCAGCTCCCTGCTCAACGTCTCCACTTGGACATCTCATAGGCATCTCAAACCTGGCGTGCTCAAAAGGATCTTCTCCCAAGTCCTCTCCATCTCAGTTAGTGACAACTCCACCAGGTAAAAAACCCTGCTGTCATCTTTGATTCTCCTCCTTCTCCCATATTCCATGTTATGGCCTGAACTGTGTCCCGTTAAAAATTAATACGTTACAGATCTAGTGCCCAGGACCTCAGAATGTGACTGTATTTAGATTAAGTTAAAATGAGGTCATTAGTGGGCCCGAATCTAATATGACTGGTGTGTGTATTATAAGAGGAAATTCGAACACAGACACGCACAGAGGGAAGACCATGTGAAGAAGCAGTAAAAAGAAGGACACTACAAGCCAAGGAAGGAGACCTGGAGCAGACCCTTCCCTCACAGCCTTAGAAGGAACCAAATCTACTGACACTTTGCTCTTGGACGTCTAGCCCACAGAACTATGAGAAAATAAATTTCTATTTAAACCACCAACGTGTGGTACTTTGTTATAAGCAGCTCTAGCAAAGTAATACTCCACATCCATTCTATCAACAATTTCTGTTGGTTCCACCATTAAAATACACACAAAAATCGAACCATTTCTCACCATTTCTCCTGCCATCACCCTGGTCCCAGCATTATCATCTCTCAATGGGTTCCTGCAACAGGGACCCAATTGGTCTCCCTGCTTCCACCACTGTGTTCCTATGGTCTACTCTCGACACAAGCCAGAGCGATCCTGTTAAAATGTAAGTCAAACCACACAACTCCTCACTTCAGTAAAAGTACAATGACCTGGAGGCCCTGCACCATTTGGACCTGCCCCTCTCAGTGCTGTGCTGCTCTAACTCAGGTCCAGCCTCTCTGAGGTCGTTCCTGTCCTGGAAATGTGCCAGCTGTGCTACCACCTCCACGCCCCTATACTTACTATTCCTTCTACTAGCAACACTCTTCCCCGCACACTTGCAGGGCTCATTCACAGACCTTCTTTAAGTCGTTCCTTGAAAGTCGTTTTCTCAAAAGAGCCTTTCCCATCCATCCCATTAGAATTGCATTCCCAGAACTCCCTATTCTACTTCCCAGACATATTTTTCTCCATAGCAGACATCACTTTCTAACAGGCTATATAATGTACTTATTTATTTTCTTTTCTGTCTCCTAGCACTAGAGTGACCCATATGGGCAGTTTTTTGTTTTGTTTGTTTTCCTGTCTCACCAGTGCCTAGAAGAGTGCCAGATGCACCGTAAGCACGTAGGCAGACTGGATCATCTGGTCCCAATTCCTCCCTGGATCCACACCCTGTAACACATCAAGTTACTTGGCAATGTCCTTCCACCGTGGCCGAGGTGCCCTGCTCTGTCCAGCTTCCTGCCGCTGAGCTCAATAATGTCACCTGCTTTGGTCAATGGGCTATTAGCAGACACAATGATGAGAGCAGAGGCTATTAATGGGCTTGTTCATTGAAGCTCACTTGTTGTGCTGCCACATCGCCATGAGAAGGATGTGTACGTAGAGTGACTCAGCCCCAGGACAAAGGTGGAGGTCGCATGAAGCAGAGTTAAGTCACCCCACCTACACCAGAAAAGGCCAGCCGGGGTCAGCTGATGACTGGCCAACCCTCTGAAGCAGGAGCAAGACCAGGCCAGATCAGCCAAGCCCAGCCCAGATCAGCTGACTCTCAGCCTCCTGACTCAAGCACTTTAATAACAAGTGACTGTTCCTTTGAGCAGCTGAGTATTGGGTTGGTTTGTTACGTAACTGTTATGCCAATATTCAAGTGAATCAGCATGCAGTATTTGTTGAGAAAAAAATTAATGTGCCACAGTGATCCCCATAAGCCCAAAGAGGTTAATAGGCACACCTGTGCTATGAAAGGAAGCAAAGTTAACCCGCATTCTTGGTGCTAGCCCTTTGTTCCAAATACTGGAGGGCTAGGAATAATTACAGATTCATCCTGAAAGGGCTTTGCTATTGACTGACCACTGCACGAAACACTGGGTCTACTTTTTTCTAAGTTTATTTTGAATTTCACGTGAAGCTCATTGAACCAGGACACCTGCCAACAACACAACATCTTTTTAAACTTTTATTATTATTATTATTATTATCATTAGTATTATTGTTTTAGCTTTTCACTAGAGATCCACAAAAGGAAGAATAAACATTAAAGACAATGACATCTGATCTATGTAGTGTAGGAATTGTGCACTTTCTTTTTTTTTTTTTTTAATTTATTTTATTTATTTATTTATTTTTGGCTGCCTTGGGTCTTTGTTGCCATGCACAGGCTTTTCTCTAGTTGCGGCGAGCGGGGGCTACTCTTCATTGTGGTGCGTGGGCTTCTCATTGCGGTGGCTTCTCTTGTTGCGGAGCCCAGGCTCTAGGCACACAGGCTTCAGTAGTTGTGGCTTGCGGGCTCTAGAGCGCAGGCTCAGTAGTTGTGGCGCACGGGCTTAGTTGCTCCACGGCATGTGGGATCTTTCCGGACCGGGGCTTGAATCCATGTCCCCTGCCTTGGCAGGCAGATTCTTAACCACTGCACCACCAGGGAAGCCCAGTACACTTTCCTTCTTCTTTTTTTTTTTTTTTTAATTAATTAATTTATTTATTTATTTTGGCTGTGTTGGGTCTTCGTTTCTGTGCGAGGGCTTTCTCTAGTTGCGGCAAGTGGGGGCCACTCTTCATCGTGGTGCGCGGGCCTCTCACCGTCGTGGCCTCTCTTGCTGCGGAGCACAGGCTCCAGACACGCAGGCTCAGTAGTCATGGCTCATGGGCCTAGTTGCTCCGTGGCATGTGGGATCTTCCCAGACCAGGGCTCGAACCCGTGTCCCCTGCATTGGCAGGCAGATTCTCAACCACTGAGCCACCAGGGAAGCCCCACTTTCCTTCTTTGCTTCATTTCCATACCTTTCATGTGCCAAGCTACACATAGGTGGCTTCTTTCATTATCATTAGACAACTTTTGCCAAATGTGAGAAACTTCCCTACTGCATGACCCTTTCATTTTGTTCTCAAAGGATCAAATGACTCAAGAATTCTCTGGCAGAACCATTAAAAATCCACAGTGAAAGGACTTCAGAGGAAAGGGAAAGATACCCAACACACCTAAAACAATCACTTGTTTTTTATGCCATTTTTAGTAACATCAACAGTTATGTACAGATCAGAAATGAGATAGGAGAACTGATTTTAAAAATGGCCTGTGCCAGCACCAAATCCCTCCATAGGAACTTCTCTTCTCTACTTGCAACGTACAGTGTGATTGACAATCCAGGAAATTATTTGAAATTTACCTGGAAAACTTCATGCATGGAAATATGTAAGGGTCCACAAAATTATTGAATAAAGTACGTACACGGCAGAGAAAAATGTTAGGCATGTAACAATAATACCTTTCAGACATTTAGTATTGGGTTGGCCAAAAGGTTCGTTCGGGTATTTCCATATGGAAAAACACAAACTTTTTGGCCAACCCAATATTTATAGTCCAATTAGCCCGGTGCCTGTAGGTGTCTGCCTGGAACAGACTTACATATAAAGTATCTCTGCCCGGAACACACGATGGAGCCGGACTTTCTCTGACATCCAGTCCTTCACCTGAGTCCCAGACCAAACCACACGATCACAGCGTTCACCTCTTCCATCACCTACCACTGCCCCAGGGCCTGGGGACCTGATTCTTACACCACGTCTCGGTTTCCCCCTGTAGAGGTAGAAGGAGTGGGATAAATTCTTAGTCCAATCTTCCCTCAGGAAAAGAACAAACTGTTCTGGGTTACCACGCTCACTTACCACTTCAGGAAAGGATTGACAGGATGCGAGAGAAAGAAAAGTGGTTGGGTTGAAAGGGAGACGGAAGATGGATAAAGGCTTGGCTGTGAAAACAACGGAGAACAAGAGGCAGAAAAGCCTGTATCACAGGCTTGGCGGAGACAAGGAAGGTCCCAGGGACGTAAAACAGGGTAACGTTGAAAGTTACGAGGCAGACAGCTAGGGCTCTCTGCTCCACCTCCTGCCTCCCAAAAAGTGCATACTGCCCAAGATAAATGGCCTTTTGTTTCACACTTTCACAATGGAGATTTTAGTTTGCTTTATTTTATTACTATGTGCCCCCATCTGGCTAACTGGGTACTCTGTCCATACAAACAAAATATTTTTCCTTTAGTTATGAAGTCAGGCTGGATCCAAGGGGCCTTTCTACATTAGTAAACAATGTGGTCAGGCTTGTAAAGGTTGTGCCAGCACTTATGGTCTCTGCAACTCATTACTTACCAATGTCTCACACACACACCACACACACACACACTGTTTGCTGTGTGACTGTTTTGTTGCCTTTATTATATTGCAAAATTTTAAAGGCCCAAGTCTATGGCTTGTACTTTTCATGTACTCCAGTATCATATCAGAACATGTGAGCAAACAGTAAGCACTCAAAAATGCACTTATGTTCAATTACATAAATTGGTAGGTTGGTCAACTTCAGGTAAATCAGCAGTGGGGAAAATCTGTTAGCAAGTTAGAAAAGAAAAAACAAGAGGGTGATAAGGATCTACCAAGTACAGTTTGGAGCCTGTCCATCTCTCTTCAGGGACCAGCTGAAATGCACGCCTTCAAAAGGCTTTCCCAGCCAGTGATGTGTCGGTGAATGTTAACAAATTACTTTCTGAGAAAAAAAAGAGGCCCTGATTTGTAGCATCTGTCGGTCCCCTGGCACACTCTCACCATGGCTGATTCAAGTCACCAATGTAGATGGCATT